>NW_006399880.1:5841772-5846704 GCF_000299155.1 Elephantulus edwardii | reverse complement strand
AGATGAAATGGGCAACATCTCAAGAGAACCAACTAAAATAAAAAAGCTAGCAATGCAATATTATGAAAAACTATACTCAAACAAATAGGAACATAGAGGAAATGGGTAAGTACTTGTAAATTCACAACCTACCTAAACTGACACAAACCAAAACTGTACACATGAACAGACGCATTGCAAAAGAAGAAATTTAAAAGGTAATTCAATTATTTCCACACAAAAATGCCCTGCAGCAGGTGTTTTTTCCAAGGGAATTTTATCATACATTTAGAGGAGAACTGTCAGCAATTCTACATCAACTATTTCAGAAAGTAGAAAAAGATTAAATTCTCTCAGACTAATTCTATGAAGCAAACATCTCCTTGACACCAAAGCCAGGTAAAGACACTACCAAAATACAAAACCATAGGCCAAAATCTCTCATGAACATAGAAGCAAAAATCCTGAATAAAATCCTGGTCTATAGAATCCAATGATAAATTAAAAAAAAATTCCATCATGACCACGTGAAATTCATAAAAAAGTAGGCAAGGATGGTTCAACATAAGAAAAAGAAACAATGTCATTCACCACATAAACAAAGCAAAGAACAAGAACCACATGATCCTATTAATTGATGTAGAAAAGGCCTTTGATAAAATCCGACACCCTTTCCCGGTTAAAACACTCAAAAAATAGGATTAGAGGGGAATTTCTTCAACATAGTAAAAAGTATTTATGTAAACCCAAGAGCCAACATTGTTTTCAATGGAGAGAGAGTTAAGCCATTCCCTTTGAGAACAAGAATTAGGCAAGGATGCTCACTATCACTTCCTCTATTCAATATTGTATTGGAAGTCTTAGTGATAGCAATAAAACAAGAGAAGGAAATAAGAGGTATCCAAATTGGCAGAGAGGAGGTAAAATTTTCTTTATATGTAGATGATATGATAATATACTTAGAAAACCCTAAAGACTCAGCAAGAAAATTGCTGTACATAATTGACTGACTCAGCAAAGTAGCAGGATACAAGATTATTTACAAAAAAATCAATTGGATTTCTCTACAGTGACAGAATAAATACAGTACTGGAACTAAGAAAAAGAATACCCTTCACAATAGCCAATCACAAGATTAAATACTTGGGAGTAAATCTAACTAGAAGAACAAAAGATATATTAAAAGAAAATTACAAAACATTACTAAAAGAAACAAAAAAGACCTGGAGAAATGGAAGAATATACTTGCTGATGGATAGGAAGACTCAATATTGTGAAAATGACAATAGTACCAAAGGCAATTTACCTGTTCAACACAATCTCAATACAAATACCAACTCCATTCTTCAACAAGATGGAAAAGGCAATTTCTAATTTCATTTGGAATGGAAAGAGGCCCCGAATAAGCAAAGAACTCCTTAAAAAGACAAACAAGGTAGGAGACATCTCACTCCCTGATTTCAAATCTTACTACACTGCCGTGATGGTCTAGACAGCATAGTACTGGTACAATGACAAACACGTAGATCAATGGAATAGAATTGAGAACCCGAACAATCCACCCATCTACCCATGGTCAACTGATTTTTTGACAAGGAGAGGAAATCAGTTAAGTGGGGAAATGACAGCCTTTTTAACAAATGGTGTTGGCAAAATTGGAAAACTAGCTGAAGAAAACTCAAGCAAGATCCACACCTCATTCCATACACAAAATCCAGCTCAAAGTGGATCAAGGACATAGGACTAAAACTAAAACCAAGACTATAAACTTAATTAGTGAAAAGCTTTCAAGAACTCTAGAAGCATTAATCCACAACATAAAGAGTCTTCCAAGCATCCTGATAAATCTACAGCCAGAAGAGGATAAAATAGATGAAAGGGACCTTCTAAGAATAAAATCCCTATGTACATCCAAAAACTTCTCCAACAGGGTATAAAAAGGGAAGCCACAGACTGGGAAAAAATATTTGCTAATGACATATCAGATAGGGGACTGATATCTAGAATTCATATAGTACTTGAGCACCACAAAAAGATAAAGGAAAACAACCAAACTGAAAAATGAGCACAGGACAGGAACAGACACTTCACTAAAGAAGAAGTACAGATGGCAAACAAACACAGAAAGAAATGTTCAAAATCCCTAGTTTTAAGAGTGATGGGAATCAAAACAACTGTGAGATATCATCTCACCCCAGTAAGAATAGCAACATACAACAAAACAGAAAACAACAAATGCTGGAGAGGTCGTGGAGAAACTGGAACTTTTATTCACTGTTGGTGGGAGTGTAAAATGGTGCATCCATGATGGAAAGCAGTATGGCGCTTTCTCAAAAAGCTGGAAATAGAAATACCATTTGACCCAGCAATTCCACTACTGGGAATATACCCAAAAGAAACAATAACTGCCACCCAAGCAGATATATGGACACCCATATTTATTGTGGCTTTGTTCACAATAGCAAAGATCTGGAAACAACCCAACTGCCCATCAACAAACGAATGGCTAGAGAAGCTTTGATATATTCACACAATGGAATACTATGCTGCATTAAAAAATAAGGAACTCATGAAATATGGGTGGCCCTGGAGGAAATTATGCTTAGTGAAATATCTCAGTCACAAAAGGACAAATACTGCATAGGGCCACTGTTGTAAAGCAGGTCTGACATCGGAGTTGGTGGGAAACTAAGAGGAGATAAAAAATGTATATTGCATTGAAACAGATGAGGGAAAGAACTGCTTAGGAGGACTATATGATTAGGTATTATTGTCATGACAAGATTCCAAAATGAATGTTGCATAGTGGAGTGGACTGGGGGTGGCGGGGAAAGGGATTGTATAATAATGAAAGATTTTTTTTTAATTTTTACTTTTCAAAGTGAAAAGCGAACTGGGGGGGAGGGATTGGAAAGGAAGCAAGTGCAACAATAAATGAATGGAAATCCAAAGTCTGTAACTTTCATTAATATTTAAAAAAATTAAAAATGGGAAAAAATACAACATACCAAAACCTCTGGGACACAGCTATGGCAGTCTTTAGGGGGTAGTTCATAGCAATAGGCACAAACATAAAAAGGAGGAACGAAGAAAAATCAATGATATAACTCAACATATTCAGTAAATAGAAAATGATCAACTATCCTACAACCTCTAAAAGAAAAGAAATTACAAGGACAAGAGCTGAAATCAATGAGATAGAAAACAGAAAACCAATTGAAACCATCAAAAGACCAGGAGCTGTTGTTTTGTTTTTTTTTAAAGAGTCAATAAAATTGACAAACCACTGGCAAGTTTAACAAAAGAGAAAAAAAAAAGACACAGATAACTCAATTAAGAAATGATAGAGGTGACATCACATAAAAATCAGAGGAAATTAAATCTATATTATCAGAATACTATGAAAAGCTATATTTTAATAAATTCTAAAACATAGAGGAAATGGACAAATTCCTTGAAATGCATCCCCTGCCCAGAATGACAAGGACAGATATAGAACAACTGAACAGACCCATCACAAGAGAATAAATTGAAAAGGTCATAAAAAAGACTTCCCAATAAGAAAAGTCCTGGACCAGATGGCTTCATAGCTGAATTCTACCAAACATTTAGAGAAGATTTAACACCGATTCTACTGAAATGATTTCAAAATATTGAAAAAGAAGAAAAACTTCCAGAGTTATTCTATGAAGCAAGCATAACCCTAATACCCATACCAGGCAAAGATATTACCAAGAAAGAAAACTACAAACTAATATCGCTCATGAATATGGATGCAAAAATTCTTAACAAAATCCTAGGCAATAGAATCCAAAAGCATATTAAAAAAATAATTCACCATGACCAAGTGGGATTCATAACAGTATGCAAGAGGTTCGACATAAGAAAAACAATCAAGGTAAGTCACTATATTAACAATGTAAATAACAGGAACCATATGATCTTAGCAATTTTTGCAGAAAAGGCACTGCACAAAATCCAGCCCCCTTTCCTGATAAAGGGCCTCTGCAAAATTGGAATAGAAGGAAATTTCCTCAACATAGTGAAAAGTATATATGCATAATCAAGAGCCAACATCATTCTCAATTGAGAAAGCCGTAAAAACATTTTCCTTGCAAACAAGTACCAGACAAAGATGCCTACTGTCACCACTTCTTTTCAATACTGTATTGGAAGCGCTTGCAAGGGCAATACAACAAGAGAAAGAAATAAAAGGCATCCCGATTGGAAAAGAGATGGTTAAACTACCGCTATTTGTGGATGATATGATAGTGTACATAGAAACTCCAAAGACTCCACGGAAAACCTGTCAGAGTTATTAACCAGTTTAGTAGAGTGGCAGGATAAATGATCAATATCCAAAAATCAATAGGATTCATCCACAATAATAAATAGAACTCAAAGAAGGAAACCAAGAAACTCGTATCTATCAGTTACAATAGCCAACCACAAATTGAGATACTTGGGAGTGAACTAACTAGAGATGCAAAAGATCTATACAAAGAAAACTACAAAGCATTTCTGCAAGACAATAAAAGACCTAGAAAAATGGAGAAATGTGTCCTTTTATAGATAGGAAGGCTCAATATTGTGAAAATGAGAATCTTACCAAAAGCAATCTACATGTTCAATGCAGTCCCAATCCTGAGAGCAAATTCATTTTTCAAGGAGACTCAATAGGCAATTATCAAATTTATTTGGAGAGGCAAGAGACCCGAAATAAACAATATTGTTGTTGTTGTTATGTGCCGTCGAGTCATTTGCAACTCATAGCGACCCTATGTACAACAGCCCTAAATCCTGCTCTATCCTGTGCCAATCGCATTGTCTCTGACACACCCATCCCGATTACCCCAGTCACTGAATCAATCCATCTCCATCCTACCCAGCATGATGTCCCTCTCCAAGGACATGTCTCTCCTTACAACATGTCCAAAGTATGTCAGACAAAGC
>NW_006399880.1:5807062-5841192 GCF_000299155.1 Elephantulus edwardii | reverse complement strand
AGCCCAGCCTCTCGGATAATCTGCTCTGCATACAGGCTGAAAAGGTATGGAGATAGAACACATTCCTGGCATGCACCCTTTCTAAAATGAGGTGGGAGGCATAGCACTCCCTGATCTCAAAATCTATTACACAGCAGTAGGTACTGGTACAATGACAGGCACATAGACTAATGGAACAGAATTGAGAACCCAGAAATAGACCCAGCTATTTATGGTCAACTGATATTTGAAAAGGAAGTCAAAGCTAGCAAATGGGGAAATGATTATCTTTTCAACAAATGGTGCTGGCAAAACCAGACTTCTACCTTCATAAAGCTGAAACACGTATATCACACCATACACAAAAATCAACTCAAGGTGGATCAGAGACTGGGAGTAAAGCCCAAAACCATAACATTCATAAGAGACAAACTGAGATCAAGCTTAGAAGCACTAGTCCAAGGTATAAAGAAACTGCCAAATACAATCAGAAATGCATAATCTAAAGAGGATTAAGTTGATGAATGGGACCTTCTAAAGATTATATTAATGTGTGCATCAAAAAATTTTTCAACAGGGTGAAAAGAAAATCTACAAACTGGGAACAAACATTTGGTAATATCTCACACAAGAGTCTTATAAGAAAAGTTTACAGAATACTCCTGGGCCTCCATAAGAAAAAGACTGAAAACTCAATTACAAAATGGGCAAAATATATGGAAAGAATTTTCACAGATGGCGATATTTGAATGGCAAACAAACACATGAAGAAATGCTCCAAATCACTGGCAATAAGAGAGATGAAGATCAAAACCACAATGAGGTACCGTCTCACTCCAATAACAGTGGCAAAGTTTAACAGGGCAGGAAGTAATAAATTTTGGAGAGGATGTGACAATGAAGGAACTCTTATACATTGTTGGAGCGAATGGAAAATGGTACAACCATTCTGGTAAACAGTTTGGTGCTTCCTCAAAAAGCTAAACACAGAAATTCCAATGGCCCAGCTATTCCAGTTTTTGGAATATACCCTGAGAAAATGAGAACTGAGGCACAAACAGAGATTTGTACACCAATATTCGTAGCAGCTTTATTCCCCATCGTAAGAACATGGACACAGCCCAAATATTCAACTACAAACAAATGAATTGAGAATTTATGGTACAGTCACCCAATGGAATACTATGCAGCAAACAGGAGCAAAGATTTTGAGAATTACTACCTAACTAGGGAGGGACTGGAGAGCATTATTCTGAGTGAACTAACTCAGCTTCAAAAGGATAAACATTGTATATATCCATTATTTTAGAATGAGTGTGAAGATCCAAGAGAGGTGGGAAAGTGTGGAAGCAAAGGGATGAGGATGTGCAGGGGGAGGGGGGAATTAACCATTGGTTTGTACAATCTGATGAAAGCAGCCTGAGGGAAATTGAAAGCATTTGTTCTTGAAAACAAGGTATTCAAATTTTGTAAATAAACTAGTAGAAAATTAAAAAAACCCAAACACAATGCAACCTCCCTGCCCAAGTCAATTAGTATCCCATGGATTCCTAGGGACTTATTTTTTTACCACTGCCTTCAATGTAGCTTTAATTTCCTCCTTCAAATATCAGTCAGTCCTTTTTGTACAGTGACTCTGTATTTTCATCATCTTCTTTTTTCTTTTTCGTCATCTTCTTTTGATACTTCCTAAGTCATTCACATATTGCCCATAGAATCTTTCAATATTATTCCTTGAGGCTTACATTGATTTTTCAGTTCTCTCAGCTTGAGAAACACAGAATGAGTTTCTCCCTTTTTATTCGGCTACAGCTGAACAATGAATTAGGATGACAGAAGAATTTATACCTTTGAGTTGTGGTGTCAGAGGAGTACTCAACATACCATGGACTTGCAAAAGAAAGAACAAATATATCTTGGAGAAAGTGCTGCCAACGTGTTCCTTGGAGGCAAAACTAATAAAGCTTTGCCTCACATACTTCAAGCATGTTGCTAGGAGAAGGCATTCCTCAGAGAGGGACATGATGTTTGAAAAGGTGAAGGATCGGTGAAAGACAGGAAGATCCTCAACAAAGTGGATTGACAAAGTGACTGTAGCAATGAGCTCTGTGAGGATGGCTCAGGATAGGACAAGGTTCAGATCAGTTGTTTTTAGGGTCACTATGAGTTATGTTCAATGGTACCTAACAACAATAGCAACTAAGAGCTATGACAGAAATACTTCAGATTGTTTTGTTAGATACTGTTGAGTCAACTCCAACTCATATTGCTCCTATATACAACAGATAAACACCTTGCTTGATCTTTGATTTTTAAACCCCATCTTCAAAATCTACATGGTCGTTAAACCCATTGTTGTAGTCACTGTGCCATCCATTACATTTGTCTGTAAAGAACAGACATTTATTTTCTCAGATTCTCACCACTGGACTAAAGGCAATAACATGATAGAAAGAGAAAAAAATTAAAATAGTCAATGACTTCATTTTATTTGTATCCATAATAAATACACTTGGTACTAGCAGTCAGGAGATCAGGAGAAATATTGCACTTGGAAAGTCTGTAGTCAGGGATCTTTCCAAATCATTGAGGAGCAATGATGTCAGTTTGAGGAGTAAGGTGTACCTAATTAAGGCCATGGTCTTTTCAGTCACTTGTTATTCACCTGAGAGCAAGACAATAAATAAGGATGACTAAAGAGGAATTGATGCCTTTGAGCTGTGGTGTTGGAGAACAGCACTAACTATTCCATTGTCTGCTCTTTAAAAGAACAAACAGACATTTTAGAGAAGGTGAATCCAGAGTGCTCCTTGGAGGCAAAGATGATGATGCTTCATCTCGCATAGTTTGGGTATGTTGCTAGGAGAGGCTGTTCCTTGAAGAGGGACCTCATGCTTGGAAAGGTAGAGGGATAGTGAAGGAGAGAAAGATTCTGAACCAGATGGATAGACATAGTGATGACAGCAATAAGCTTGAGTGTGTCAGTGATTATGAAGATTGCACAGGATAGGACAGGGTTCATATCCATTGTTGATAAGCTAGCTATGAGTTGTACTCAATTTAATAGCACCTAGCAACAACAACAACAACAACACAGATCAGGAAGCACAGTTCTGGAAGGGATTCTTTCCTTGTCTGTTTTGTTGTGGTAGTGGGTTTTTTTTTCCTTTCTTTTATTAATTTTAATGAATGTTTACAGAGACTTTGAATTTCCATTCATTCATTGTTACATTTTTCTCCCTGCCCAGCCCTCCCCTCCCAAGTTCGCTCTTTCTTCTCTTTGAAAAGTACAAGAAAAATTCTTTCATTGGTATACAATCTCCCCACAGTACACTTCACATGCAACCTTCCTTCTGGACTCTTGTCATGACCATAATACCCAATCATATATCGCTTTCAAACAGTTCTCTCTCTCATCTGTTTCAATGCAGTATACATAATTTATCCCATCTTTCTCAATCTCACCCCAACCCTGATGTCCCTCCTGTTCTACAACAATGGCACTATGCAGAATTTGTCCTTTTGTGACTGAGATATTTCACTCAGTATATTGTCCTCCAGGGTCACCCATTTTGAATAATATGAAACAACCTAAGTGCCATCAACAAATGAATGGATAGAGAAGCTCTTGTATATTCACTCAATGGAATACTACGCTGCATTGTTGTTGTTTTTTTTTTTTAAATAAAATTTTTATTTTATACTGGTTTGCTTAGAAAGTTCTTTTATTTTTTTTCCTGATTTTATTTTTTTTTATATTATTATTAAATTTTATTAGTTTCAATGAACATTCACAGGGTTTCTGGGCTTTCACTCCTTCATTGCCGCACCATTCTCTCCACCCTCCTCCCCAGTTTGTTCTTCTTCCCCGCCATCCGAATGTCTGTTTTAATTGTCCAGTTGCCACAGTGCTTGCCAAAGTCAGTTCTGATTAATCTCCTTTGTCGGTGTGTCCTTTGCCATTCCCTGCCACTCCTCCCTGAGAGAGATTTCACCCTGATTCATAAGGAAAAGGGGATGGCGTATTCTCTTAGCTACTTCCTGCTGAAAAGGGACGCTGTGGGTTTCAGGGTGAAGATCTTCTCTCACTACTCTAAAGGGCCCCTTTGGCAGTAGGAAACACACAGACTATTATGGAGATTGATTTTGGAATTTAGATGCACTCTTATTGATTGTGCTTGGCTGTACATGTTCATATCCTTGAAGATGTATCATGGGGGTGTTGCAACCTAGAAGACACAAATTTGACTAACAAGTTATAAGAACATGAGTCAAAAATTATGGAAAAGTAAAAGAAAGGATTCTTTCATTGTTTTACAAACCCTCCCCCAGGTCCCCTCCACCATGTAGCCCTCGCTCTAGACTCCTGTGATGACAGAAATACCTACTCACGTATCTCTTTTAAACAGTTTTCTCCCTCCTCTGTTTCAGTGCAGTATACATTATTGAACCCATCTTACTCAGTCTCTCCCCAACCCCAAGGACAGTCCCATTCTACAACAGTGGCATCATGTAATATTTGTCCTTTTGTGACTGGGATATTTCACTCAGCATAATGTTCTCCAGAGTCAACCATTTTGAATAATATTGCATGAGTTCCTTATTTTTTAATGCAGCATAGTATTCCATTGTGCGAATATACCATTGTTGTTTTTGATCTATTTTAGCTCCTATTAACTGCTTGCAATCAAGCCCTGATGTTACTGAATTTGTCTCAGATGTCTGTCTTTATCGCTTGCTTTCTCTTTTTCTTCTGTATGTGGGTGTATCTGTGTCTCTATTCTGTTTTGTTTTTTTTTTTTAGTTTAAATTTTTAGTATTATTATTATTCATTTCAATGAACACCTACAGAGATATTTTTTTTTATAACTCAGAAGAGCTTTGTTTAGGTTTAAGCTTCACTCTACTTTGGCATGGTCTCATTAGCATAACAAAAGAGAACCTCTATTTCCAAACAGGGTCATATTGACAGGTATATTGTTGTTGTGTACAGTTGAGTCAGAACCGACCCATACCTGACCCTCCACTGGGTCTTCAGAGGCAGTTAATTACATGGAAGGAGATTGTCCAGCCTTCTCCTGTGGAGCAGCTGGTGGATTTGAATTGCAGGCTTCAAGATCGCAGCACAGCTTCTTGTCACTGGGCCACCATTGACAGGTGTAAAAGTTAATCTTTTCTTGTGTATTTTGAGTGAATATAGTTTAATCCATGACATGTCCCATTCCTTAGATTATAGTAATAGAGATATTTCCATTTCTATGAAGCTTAACTACCTGAGTTTAACTTTAGAAAAAAGAAAGCTGCTTTTCTGCACAAATCTTCAGACCATTAGTGCTGAGGACACTGGTTGGCTGGGGCTGGAAAGAGCAGCCAACATACCAGTGCTTTGCTATTTCTCCTCTTTGATGCTGGAGTGGAAACTTAATTCTCTGCCTCCTGAGACTTTACAAACAGTAATGTAAATCAAAGCACTTTCATTCAAAGGACTTAAGACTGAATCCCACAGGGAATGAATACATTTAATGTCAAACTGTCCAAACTGGCATTAGAAAGGAACTTGGAGTTCATTTAGTTCTGTGGGGATTTGTTTAGTTTGGGTTGGATTTTTTTTTAAGCTTTGTTTGATATCTTTATAAGGAGCAGAATTTCTGTTTTTTTTCCTATTCAAAATGAGATATTAGGCAGAACTCTAATGGATCTAAATGTGAATTTTCTGGGTGAAACTGGGAACCCCTAAGAAACATTTCAGTTATAAAGATGACAGAGGAATCAAGGCCTTTGAATTGTGGTATTGGAGAAGAGTGCTGAATATCCCACGATTGATGAAAGAATAAACAAATATTTTTTTGGGGAAAAGTGTATCTAAGGATGTTCCTTCCAGGAAAAGACGGTGAAACTTTATCTCTCATACTTTGAGGATGTTATTAGGAGAGGCTAGTCTTTGGGCAAAAATATCATGCTCAGAAAGGGGAGGGAGGATATCGACAGCAAAACAGTGGAAGAGCCTCCACAATATGGATTGACACAGTGACTGTAACAATGGGCTCAAGCATGTCAAAAAACGGGCAAGACTCAGATCTGTTCATACTGTTGCTCTCAGTCGACTTACTGGCACATAACAACAAAACGAAATGTTAGCTCATGTTCACTAATTTATACTCCTGTGCTATTTTACTCTCTGTGGTATTTTCAGATGGTACTAAATAGAAATTTCCTATTAGTTATATTTAAAAATTGGGTACTCATAAAAGTAAAAGGGGCTTATGTTTATAAGTATATAGTAACATACATATACACACTGAGGCTATCCTAGGACCTGGTCCAGTAGGAGAAAATATCCCCTAATGAGAAGTAAGCAAGTCATCATCTGAATCTCATCAGATCTGGATTCAGGTGAACAGTGCAAAATGCAAGTGAAATTTTGAAGATCATCTCAAAGTGTCTAGAACAGTACACTGAGAGAAAACTACCAGAAGTTCAAATTGAGTTTAGAAGAGGCTGAGGCAGCAGAGATATTGCTGATATCAAATGGATTCTAGCTGAGAACAGAGAATACCAGAAGAATGCTTTTGTGTGTGTGTGTTTTATTGACTATGCAAAAGACTTTGACTGGTTGGATTATAATAAATTATGGCTAACATTGAGAAGAATAGAAATCCCAGAACACTTAAGTAAGCTCATGTTAAACCTGTACCTAGACCAAGAAGCTGTTGTCTGAACAGAATATAGGAACACTGCATGGTTTAAAATCAGGAAAGGTGAGTATCAGGATTGTGTCTTATATTTGCAAATCATTCAACAATCTGGTTCCTATAAAGAAGAATGAGGCATCAAAGTAGGAAGAAGACTCATCAACAACCTGCATTATGCAGATGACATAACCTTGTTGCTGAAAGTGAGAAGACTTGAAATGCTTGCTGCAGAAGATCAAAGATTGCAGCTTACAATATGGATTGCATCTAAACATCCAGAAGATAAAAATCCTCATCATTGGACCAATAAGCTGCATCATGATAGATGGAGAAAAGACTGAATTGTCAATGATTTCATCTTGCCTGAATCTGCAATCAAAACCCTTAGTACAAGCACTCAAGAAATAAGAAGGCATGTTGTACTGGGAAAATCTCTGATCAAGGATACCTCAAAAATGCTAAGAGCAATGATATCAATTTTGAGACTAAGGTGTGCCTCATTCAGGCCATGATCTTTTACACCACTTCCTATGCATTTTAGAAATAGATAATAAATAAGAATGAGAGAAGAATTAATGGTTTTGTTGTAGTATTGGAGAAGATTACAGAATATCTGTTGGTTGGGCCCCAATTAAGTCTCCACTTTGGAGCTCCTGTGTGAAGCAACTGAATTCTGGATTATAGATTGTTTTGATTTAATTAAAAATCAGTATAAACTTTGGTTTTTTTATTTCATTAATAATTGAGTATAAGCTGATTGGTTCATCTAGATTTAGTTAATAATCAGCTGTGGGTTGGAAGCCTCTTGTTTAAATCATTTAGGACCTGGTAGGCAGGCTTTTGTGTTTAAAAGTCAGTTGGGCCCTGACTAAATCTCCAATTTAGAGGCCTCTGTGTGAAACAGTTGGATTCTGGAAAGCAAGTTATTTTGATTTAATTGAAAGTCAGGTATAAACTGTTTGATTATTTTTTGGGTTTTGTTTGTTTGTTTCGTTAAAAATCAAGTATAAGGTCCTCAGGCCTTATGTTAATTTTGTTTGAGGAGAGCATTGTTCTAAGTGGTACAGCATTTGTCTGTCAGTTTTCTGTACTTAGATAACTTGAGGGTTGCTGTGATACTGAAAGCTGTGCCACTGATATGTCAAATGCCACCAGGGTTACCCAAGATTGACAGGGGTTGGTAGAGGTCTCAGATTAAGGCAAAACTTGGAAGCAGAATTGGCATCCACTTAAAAAATAACAAACAGGCTTTTGAAAACCCTATGAACACTAAAAAAATGATGATAGTTAAAGAAGAGGATTCAGATCTTTGGTTCATAGGGTCGCTATGAGTTACACTCAACTTCACAACAATTAACATCCACAATGACAGACTATATCATGGACTGTCAAAAGAACAGACAGATATGTCTTGGAAAAAGTGCAGCCAGAATACTCCATAGAGACAAAGATGACAAAGCTTCATCTCACGTAGACATGGGTCAAGTCTGTTGTTTATAACGTTGCTATGAGTTGTGCTTTTTGTGTGTGTGATTTTAATGAAAATTTACAGAAAAGTTAGATTTCTATTGATTCATTGTTGCACATTTTCTTCCCTACCCCTCTAGTTCACGTTTAAAATAAAATATTCATTCATTGTTGTATAATTTTCTCCCTTTACCCACCCCTCCCTCAGTCCACTTTGCTATGTACCTCTTATTCTGGATTGTTGTCATACAAATAATGCCTCATCATATATTCCTTTTGAAAAGTTCTTTCCTTCATGTGTTCCAATGAAGTGTTCATTTTTTATCCCCTCTTTTCTTAGTTTCCCCAACACTCATGTCAGTTCTGTTTCGTAACAGTAGTGTTATGCAGTATTTGTCCTTTTGTGACTGAGATATAATGAGCAAAGACCAGATGAGCCATGAGAGGATATCTACAATATCAGCCAGGAAGAACACAAAAGGTCATTACAAAGACAGAGGAGGAAGAAAAGACCAAGGTGGATGTCAGAAGAGATTCTGAATATTGCACTAGAGCACTGAGAAGCCAAAGTAAAGGGAAGAAACCAAGACGTTAAGGAGCTGAACAGAAGATTTTAAAGAGCAGCTCAGTGAGACAAAACCAAGTATTATAATGAAATGTGCAAAGAGCTAGAGTCAGAAAATCAAAGGGGCCTAACTTCCTCAACATTTCTTAAGCTGAAGAAACTGAAAAACAAATTCAAGCCTTAAGTTGGAATACTTAAAGGATGCTTTGGGCAGAATATTAAATTAATCAGGAAGCACTAAAAGAAAATGGAAAGTGTATACAGAGTCATTGTGCCAAAAGGAATTGACAGACACAGAAGAATTTCATGAAACAACATACGAGCAAGAGCCTGTGGTGATGAAGGAAGCAGTTCAAGCTGCTCTGAAAGAATTGGCAAAATACAAGGCCCCAGGAATTGATGGCATACCAATTGACATATTTCAACAGACTTAGCCCTGGTTGTGCTCACCAAGTTGTGCCAAGAAATCTGGAAGACAATCTCCTGGCTAATTGACTGGAAGACATCTACATTTGTTCCTATTCCAAAGAAAGGTGACCCGACAGAAAGCGGAAATTATTGCACAATATAATTGCAAGTAAAATAAAAATTTTACTAAAAATAAAGCACAAACAAACTGATTCAAAGGAGAAAAATGAGGCAACCTATTTCTATAAAGATTTACAGCCTTGAAAAGCCTGTGGTCAGTGCTCCTTTTTCCATAGGGTCAGTTGACTAACTGACAGTGGACTGGATTTCATCATTTCTCTCATATGAGTGTACTATTTATACTGCTATTTTCTTCATTTTTAACTCAATTATCAACCTCAGATATCCACTTTGATGTCACATAAAATGATGATATTTGTGAAGTCATAGTACTTACATGCTTATTATATTTATAGTAAACATTAAAGACAGAAATAACTGTTTGAAAGCGTATCTGTATACGAAGGTTCCCTACAATTGGCTGCTAAATGAAAAGTTGAGGGTTCAAACACATGGAAGAGCTCTGTGGAGGAAAAGACCTGGTGATCTGTGCCAGTAAAGATTTCAGCCCACGGAACCCCACTGGGTGATTTTTTCTTACCATTTAGGGCCAACATGAGTCAGAGGGAGCCCTGGTGGCTTAGTGGTAAGGAACTGTGTTGTCAACCCAAAGGTGGTTGCTGTTGTTGTTATGTGCCATCGAGTCGCCTGCGACTCATAGCGACCCTATGTACAATAGCCCTAAGCTCTGCTCTGTCCTATGCCTGTCACACTGTCTCTGACACTCCCATCCCAAATTACCCCAGTCACTGAATCAATCCACCTCATAGACAGCCTTCCACTCCTGTGCTGTCCCTCCACCCTCCCAAGCATGATGTCCTTCTCCAAGGATCAGTCTCTCCTCACAACATGTGCAAAATATGTTAGACGGAGCCCCAGAATCCTTGCCTCCAAGAAGCCACGTGGTTGAACCCTTTCTAGGATGAATTTGTTTGTTTTCCTAGAAGTCCATGGTACTCTGAATACTCTTCTCCAGCACCACAGCTCAAAGGCATCAATTCTCCTGTTATCCTCCTTGGTCATTGTCCAACTCTCTGATGCATAACAAGTGATTGCGAAGACCATGGCCTGTATCAGACTCACCTTAGTCTCCAGAGTGACACCATTGCTCTTCAGTACCCTGGAGAGGTCCCTAACAGCAGACTTTCCCATGGCAATACATTTTTTTTATTTCTGGCTGCTGGTGCCAAGAGGTTGATTGTGGAGCCGAGCAAACTGAAGCTGTGAACAATCTCAATCTCTTCACCATCCATCCTGATGCTGCCAATTGGTCCAGTGGTGAGAATCTTTGTCTTCTTGACATTGAGCTTAAATCCATACTGAAGGCTGCAGTCCTTGACCCTCTGCAGCAAGCATTTCAGGTCCTCCTCAGTTTCAGCAAGCAGGGTTGTGTCATCTGCATAACACAGACTGTTAATAGATCTTCCACCAATCCTGACGCTACACTTCTTCTCATAGAGCCCAGCCTCTCGGATAATCTGTTCTACATACAGGTTGAAAAGGTATGGAGATAGGACACGTCCCTGGTGTATAGCATTCGACCTCCACCTTGCCTTCTCTTTTCCCTTTCCTGTTCAATAATTTAAACATGTCCTATTCCATATTGTTAATTTTAATACACATTTTATCCATTTGTTCATTATTTTTGGATTGATCTTCCTTTCTCTTAACAAATTACAGTGATCATTGTCAGTAAGAATAGAACTTTGTGAATTTTAAGAAGCACTGTTGGCACTGACAATTCTAGTTTACTTTAGAATCGAGTTTAAAATGACATCTGATTTAGCACAGCTTGCAAAATATTTTACATTCATTTAAATTAGAAATATACAATCATGTTCTGAAAAGAACATTATGATTTCTAGGAATTTCTTGCCCTAAACAAGATGGTCACTCTCTCTGTTCCATTTAATTAATTCTTCCTAACATGATGCACATGTTCATTTTTTTGGCTGTCTAAGAGAATTTTTACCTAATGCATTTATGTTGTCAAAAAGATTTCTGTCACGTATTTTTTTTTAAAAGGTAGATCTCATAGATCAGTAATGAAGACAATGGAATGAAATCATTCTACAAATACTTTGAAAATTTGTCATTTTCCAAGTTCCCATTAAGTAGCTTTAGAGTGCTTTAGTTTAATGGTGTGACACGTAAGTAAACAAACATTTATAACAAATGTGTGATGTGGTCAGAGGCTTTGATTGTTGCTGTGAGGTGCTGCCAAGTTGACCATGACTTGTGGTGATCCTATGAACAGCAGAACTGAATCCTCTGCTATCTTGTACCTTCTTCATCATCGCTGACACACTTGAGCCCATGTACAGTCACTGTGTCAACTCTTGTTGAAGCTCTTCCTCTCACGTGCTGACCCTCCTCCTTTCCAAACATGATGCCTTTTTCTGAGGACTGGCCTCTGCTAATGTGCCCAAAATATGCAAAATGAAGTTTCACCATCCTTGTCTCAATGGATGCTCTAGTTGCACTTTTTCTAAGACATATTTGCTTGTTCCTTTGGCAGTCTATAGGATATTTAATACACTTCTCCAACACCACAGCTCAAAGGCATTGATTCAACCTTATTAATTATCTAACTCTCAAATGTAAGCAAATAAATGAAAATTCTACAGCTTGGATCAGGTGTGCCTTGTTATTTAAATTTCTATCATTGCTCTTTAACACTTGGGAGAGGTCCTTGACAGCAGATTATCTTAATGCAGCACATCTTTTGATTTCTTTACTGTTGGTACCAAAGGTGTTGATTGTGGATCCAAGCAAGATGAGATAATTGACAATTTCAATCTTATCTCCATCTATCATGATGCTGCTTATGGGTCAATTGCTGAAGATTTTTGTCTTGAGGTTGAGCTGCAATCCATAATGAAGGCTGTAGTCTTTGGTCTTCTGCAGCAAGTATCTCAAGTTTTCCTTACTTTGGGGAAAACAAAGTTGATTCATTAACATCTTCCTCTGATCATGGTGTCACATTATTTTTTATAACAACCAGCCTGAAAAATTATTTGCTCAGCATATAAATTGAATAAACATGGAGAAAGGATATAGCCTTGATTCACACCTTTCTTGATTTTAAACCATGTAGTGTTCCCTTGTTCTGTTTGGATAATTGCTTGTTGGTCTAAGTACAGGTTTTGCATGAGCACAATTAAGTGTTCTAGGATTCCCACTCTTTTCAATGTCAGCCATAACTTGTCATGGTCCTCATGGTAAGGTAGGGTGGTATGAGTTGATCTACTAGATTTGTCTTCAACAAAGACTTTCAACCTCAGAAGCTGATGAAGGGTATCCAGGAAGCACACGACTTGACAGTTGTGAGTTTGGTTTGTATTTTCTCCTGTGTGATAACCATATGGAATCCTTAATTCTGTGTAGTCCTGCTGGTGTAGTGTTTAAAGTGGTTGGTTCCTAGCCAAAATGTCAATGGTTTGAATTTCCCAGTTGTTCTGTAGAACAAAGAAAGAAGTAGGAGTGTTCTGCTGTAGAGATGTACATCTTTAAAAACATAGTGTTGCCATGAATCTGAATCAATTTGATAGCAAAAGCTTTTATTCTTATGTGACAATTTAAGGAAGGATTTAGAATACCTCTTCCTTTTTGGTCAGACCAAGAGACTATTTTGCAAACACAGGAAGGGAACAGTACATGGTTTAAAATTAAGAAAGGTGTGTATCAGGATTTCATCTTTTCTCCATTCCTATTCAATTTGTGTGCTGAGAAAATCATCAAGCCGCTGAATCTATGAAGAAGAATGTGGCATCAGGATTGGAGGAAGACTCAATAACTTTCATTACGCAGATGGCACAACCTTGCTTGCTGAAAGTGAGGAGGACTTGAAGCATTTGCTTCAGAAGATCAAACACTACAGCCTTCGATGTGGACTGTATTTTATCATCAAGAAAACAAAAAAAAAATTCTTGCCACTAGACTGGTAGGCAATGTCATGATCGATGGAGAAAATACTGAAACTGTCAACAACTTCATCTTACTTGGACTCACAATCCTTGGTACCAGCAGTCAGGAAATCAAGGGACATATTGTACTGGAAAAGTCTGTAGTTAGAGACCTCTCCAAATTATTGAGAAGCAATCATATCAGTTTGATAACTGAGGCATGCCTGATTCAGGCCATGGTCTTTTCAATAATTTGCTATGCATCTGAAAGCTGGACAAGGAATAAAGATGACAGAAGAAGAATTGACACCTTTAAACTGTATTCTCGGAGAAGAGCACTGAATATCCCATGGACTGCCTAAAGAACAAACAGATATGTCTTGAAGAAGGTACAGTCTTCTTGGAGGCAAAGGAGATAAAGTTTCATTTCTCTTTGGTCATATTGCTAGGAGAGACTATGTTTTCGAGAGGGACATCACACTTGGAAAGGTGGAGGGATTGCAAAGGAGTGGGAAGCCCTCAGCCAAGTAGATTGACACAATGACTGCAGCAGTGGGCTTGAGTATGTCAGAGGTTATGAAGATGGCACAGAATAGGACAGAAGGTCATTCATAAATCGTGCTTGAACATACCTAACAACAACAAGAACATCGGTCACTTTAAGAGGAATGAAAGGCTGCTTTTGGAGCAGGAATAAAAATTGCCTTCAACAAAATCGTATGGGCAGAAATGGGTAATTTTTTATATTCTACAAGGACACAATATTTCTTCAGAGTCTGTCATGGATTGAACTTTCCCCCTCAGTGTACACAGTATATATGTATGTGGTGATGTAATATGTAAGATATATTAAGACCTCCAATGATCTGACAGACCAAATAATTATAAAAACACTTAAGACAAAGCTGGAATGAAAGCTATCCTTCACAGCCTAATCTCATAAGGAATATTTTCTTGCAGTGTTAATTTCTCTCAACAGAGGTAAAAGCAGTGGAGACTGAGTTAAGTAAAGAAGGGGATCTCACACCATCCAAAAGAATTGCCAGGAGTGGAGAGTGTTTTTTTGGACTTAGGCTCTTATTCCAGGAAGTTTCTTGACATCGGGAAGGTCAATACACAAGGAGAACTTCAAGTGCTAAAGGAAGCAGGAACTTTCCTCCCAAACTTATAGAGAAGGACTTCCCCTAGAGTGAGCACCTTGAATTGGGACTTCTAGCCCCCTTACCATGAGAGAATAATTTTCTGTTAAAGCCATCTACTTGTGATATCTCTGTTAAAGCAGTGCTAGATAAAAGCCCCATTCTCCCTGAAAAACAGTTGTAAAAACATTGTTAATTTTGATTTAAAACTTAGCAGCTCCTCATGCCACCAAGATATCAGCAGGAGGACTTAATAATTTAAACTCCATTGAGTTTTTCCTTTTTCTTAATTGACATTCTCCACTATCCTTCTCCCTTAAAATGGCACCAGGGCAAAGAGAAACTAGCATTGCTGAGTTGAGGAATTGTTATTGTGTATCATCGAGTCAGAACCCACCCACAGTTGACCCTCCAGCAGAATTTCATAGGCTGTTAATTGCACAGGAGGAGACTGCCAACCCTTCTTCTACAGAACAGCTGGTGGATTTGAACCATGTACCTCTGGGATTGCCGTGCAGTTTCTTACCACTCAAACCCACAGGCTGGTGTCTAGAACTTCACTGACTGTCTTTGCCCTACTCTGAATGCCCTTTATTGGCATCTGTTGGACAAGACCTACTAACACCGCTGTCCACTGATTGTGAGATCCTGATGATCAACAAACCTCCTTGACTCAACCTCAGTCCTTCTGGTCTACCAAACCAATCAGCTCTTCCACTCCTCCCTTTGTGCTCCATGAAGCTGTATGAAGATCATTCCCCATATCCTGTTGCTCAAACAGCTCCTTAATGAATTACTTCTCTACAACTGCCCTGCTAGTTTGGCGGTAGTGCCATGTACCATGGTAACCACAAATTCTTCAACCACCTCATGTTACATTATAGGAAGCACAGAGCAAATTTCCATGCTATGAAATTCAATGATTTTCCACATGTCTATGGCCTCACCTCAAGTTTTTCCATTCCTTTCCCCCACAGTCTATCAGATGGACAGGGATGGAAAACAAAGACAAAACAACTCCTGACACACTGTCTCTCTGCAAGTCTGCCATGAATTGCCATAATTTTATAGCCCCATCCTTCTTAATCCATAGTCCATAGAGAAACTGCTATATTTTTCCTCATTTGGTCAATGTGGATGACATCGGATTCAAAGCATGGGTTCTGTTTGTTGTTCCTGCATTAAAATTATTTTTTTTAAATCAACAGTGTTTTCTTTCAAACTATATACTACTCACATAAATAGCCCTGATGGCACAGTGATTAAGAGCTCAACTGTTAACCAACAGATGGGCAGTTCAAACCCACTAGCTGTTCCATGAGAAAAAGACATAGAGGTCTGCTTCTATAAATAGAATGTGAAACTCAACGGCAGTGATTTTATTGTTTGAAACAGGCAATACACTTTAGGAGACTTGGATGAAAAACAATTGGTTTAGTATTTTTAAAAATGTTATTTTCCCAAGACATTCAAATTATCAAAAAGTTCTTATCTGGGATCTGAGTGATGTAAACCATTTCCCAGGCTCTCCGTATTTTGGAAATAAAAAGTAGAGGGGGTGAATTGACTGTCATTGTGTGTCAGACACTTAGGTGCTGTTCTGTTTGTGTTTATTGCCACTGGATCAACCTCCAACTCAAGGTTGCTACAGCCACAGAAACAAAGTGCTTGCTGATGCTGTTACCACCCACAGGATTTTATTTCAGATCACACTGTTGTGATCCACAAGGCTTTCACTGGCTAAATTGTGAAAGCCTTCCTAGTACATTTTAGTCTAGAAGCAGGGCAGAACCCTGTTGAACATTATAACACAACAGCTTCCACTGACAGAGGAGTGGTGACTGTATGAGCTATGTTGGCTAGGAACAAGGAGTTTGATATTCTCTGTTTGTAATCTATGACAGACCTTTTAAACTAAATGTCATCTGTACCTTATAAAAGATGAAACTGAGTCTTAGAAGAGATTCTATAGTTTTCTCAAGCAATCTGGGTGGAAGTTAAAGTCAAGATTCACTTGATGTACCTGATCCCAAACCTCCTTTGCTTTTCCCTATACCATAGAAATAAAATGATTAGACGCTGAATGCCAACTTAACATATTTTTTGTGTCCCATATATTATTTGCCTCTTGTGCTGTTAATTGCCTCTGTAAACCTGCCAGAGGATCAGCTAGGGTTGGTTCTGACTCTATTGTATATGAAAGCAACACAACATATATTATTTAATATATAGGATGTTCTTGTGCTATTACAATGACTATAACACATTGATGGCTAATTTGAAGTTTTAATGGTGGTTGGTAGAAGTATTTTTGTTTTCCAGACCTACAGTTATTCTCACACTTGACTGGCTTCTTTTCAAGACAACTTACAGGGCAGCATTACAGCAAAAATAGGTTACTGCTTGTACACACAAACATGGATTTCCTGAACGACCTTGGCTTAGAAGAGAGGTTGGAAGTGTCACAGAGACCAGAGTTCTCTGAGGCACAAGGAGTTTCTGTGTAGCCGGCAAGAAAGAGATGAGCCATAAGCTCTATACTGACACATGTGCCATAAGATTCTTCAGCAGGGGACTTATATAAAAACCTATAAATTCTTAGCAAAATACTCCTGTTCTGGCTGTCATATAGATATCACTGACAAAGGCAATTATATAGCTAGAAGATTTCCTAAAGATTTAGGAGCAAGAGCTCTCAGGGTGTAGGTGAAATCATTAGCACATGTTGTTGTTGTTGATTGCCGTTGAGTCAAGCACGACTCACAGCGACCCTATGAACAAACATCTTGAAGCCTTTCTATAACTATCACCATTTAACAAAGTTCATAGTTTCCAGAGGCATGTTGTTTAGGAAGTGGATGTCACGCCTGCTTCCAAACCACTCATCTATTTCCATCAAAAATTTGAGCGGTTTATGACAAAATAGCTATAGTGCCATGATTGTATAAAATATGTTCTTAATGTTTGAGCACATTTAAAAATGTCACAAATATGATTATTAGGAAACTTTGGGAAAGAAAACGAATGAAAGGAACACAGATAATATTTTTAAAACCAAAGAATAACAACGTAACAGTTGGTCATTCACTCACTTACTCATTTCTGTTGAATTGGACCCAACTGATTATTGATCTTCCATCAGGTTTCTATAAATCACACTAGGGAGAGATTGCCCACCTTTCTCCTTAGGAGCAGTTGATGGATTGACAAGTAAAGAAGGCCTCAGGAACGAAAGAAATACAAATTGAAGTGTTTCAGCAAACAGATGCAGCCCTGGACATGCTCACTACTCTGTGCCAAAAATATGAAAGGTAGCTATTTAGTAAACTGACTGGAAGAGATCATATATGTACCTATTCCAATAAAAAGTGATTCACTAGAATGCAGAAATAATCAAACAGTACAATTACAATCATACACAAATGAAATATTGTTGAAGATCATTTAAAAACAGCTGAAGCAAATTATTCAGCAGACAGTGACCAGGATTAGGATTGAGAAGTGGTTTTAGGATGGGTACTATCATTATTAATATTACATGGATCTGGCTGAAGGCAAAGAATGGCATTTGTATTTCATTGGTTGCACAGATGTATTTGATTGTGAGTCATAACAAGTTGCAGACTGCCTTGAAAAGAATTGGAATAAGAATATTTCATTGTACTCATACAGAACCTGTACATAGACAAAGAAGCAGTCATTCAAACAGAACAAAGGGATATTGCATGGTTTAAAAGGAGACAAAATGTGTCAAGGTTTTATCCTTTCACTAGACTATCGACTCTGTATACTGAGCAAATAATCTGGGAAATTGAACTATAGGGACAAGAATGTGGTATCAAGATGCAGATAACACAACTTTGTTTGTGAAAACTGATGAGGACTTGAAACATTTAGTAAAGAATATAAAATATTCTAACCTTCATTATGGATTTTTACCTTAACACCAAGGAAATAAAATACTCACTGGTTTATAGTGTTTTTTTAAAAAAATTAAGTTCAATAACACTTCAACTTCTGGCCGAAGCTTATGGTCCAATTTTTAAAATGAAAGCTTGTAGATGTTATCAATTCTTTATCTCTGTGTGGATCAAAATAAATTATGGATAACCTTTAAAGAAAGGAGAATCAGCAGTATTTGACATCTACTTGCACAAATGCCAGAAGTGTTACCTACTAGAGGCTAAGGAGCTCCTCTTCCACATGATTGCCCTCTCCTCATGGTGCAACCAACCCAACCAAATCACAGATGAATGTTGTTGTGTGCTGTCTAGCACTTTCTAACTCCTAGCCACCCTACAGAACAGAGTAGGAATGCCCTGTAGGGTTTCAGAGGCCATGAATCTTTATTGTAGCAGTCTGCTCTTTTTGTGGTGTACTGGCTGGTGAGTTCATATTGCTGGCCCCTTGGTTAGCAACCTTCCGAGGTTAATAAATAAACAAAATTTAAATGACAAACTCATTGCCATTAAATGGATTCTGAGTTCTATAACCCTGTAGGATAGACTAGAATTGCCCCGAAGATTTTCCAAGGCTGTAATCTTTACGGAAGCAGAATGCTACATTTTTTTTTTCCTGAAAAGTACCTGGTGGGTTCAATCTGAATACTTTTTTATTAACATCTTAATGCTTACCCCTGCATCACCTTGCTCCACCTCAGTTATCTGATGCCCCATACCTTGCTTCAAGACGACTCAATTATCTCAGCTCTCCATGGCTGAGGCCTTTGCTGTGAGTGCACAGCGGTTCACGTTCTTCCTCCCACCCCATCCTGCTTCCTGCACTCCTTCTCACCTGTGCTTCCTAGGAGATGTCAAGAAAATCCCCATCTTAGAGTCTGTACTCCTAGGAGCCCAGCCAGCACCACTATGGAGCAGCTCTGCCTGCTGAAAGAAGGAATGAAGCAGATCACAGGTGAAAGACATCTAAAGAGAAACGTGACATCACCTGGGACTTCTCCTTTGCTCCAGGATAGATGTTCCTAATCTTCCAAATGTTCATATTCCACATGGCTCTAAATAGTTCATCATCCTGGCAATGTGATTTTCACAACTAAATAAAAGTGTCCATGTACAGGCCCGGCTATGTTAGGTCTAGATTGCGGGGAAACGTTATAGTCATTATGGTGCTTGGTTAGCTGAAGACTAGGTGAGTTTTGTGGAAGCCCAAATCTTCTGTTGGTTTGTCGGAGCTTGTGCTCAGCAAGGACTCCCACATCTTCCTCTGAGAAGAGCTGAGAAGCCAGATCCCTCTCCCTGTTTCCAAACATCAATTACTCTTCTCAGAGAATTGTTGTATAATTTATGACTAGCAGCATTTCTTGTTAAAAATGCATGCCTCAAACATGAACAAATATCTTGAATGAGTCGAAGAGGTTATGTTGAAGTTTGTGAAAATAGTAAGAAGAAAGTACTCCTTTTTTGTTGTTTATCAGAACTGCCCTCACTGCTCACCCATCCTAGATTCAGGCCCCTTGCAAATCATCGAGACCATTTCTTTTCATGATCCGTTAGAATTCTTATAGTTCTTACTCAGATCTTTTACCTAGATCTGTGTGCTGCCAAAAATCTTAATTCTTAAATCTTAAATCTCTTCAGTGTTGTGGTTCTGCTCTGATGATTGTTTCACTTCACTGAGAAGATCAGAGTGGTATCTGATTCAGGAAGGCTGCTTAATTTCTCTCTCTCTCTCTCTCTCTTTCTTTCTGTTCCTCTTTATTTTTTTAAATTATGTTTGGATTTCCATTCATTCATTCATTGTTGTACTTTTCTCCCTGCCCACCTCTCCCCCACCCCAGTCCATTTTTCTCTTTGAAAAGTAAAAGAAAAATTCTTTCACTGTTACACAATCCCTCCCCCCAAATCCAGTCCACTATGCAGCCTTCAATCTAGACTCCTGTCATGACAATAATGCCTTTTAAACCATTTGCTCCCTATCTGTTTCAATGCAGTATACATTTATCCCATCTTTCTTATTCTCCCCCCAACCCCAGTCTACAAAGTATTTGGAGCTACATGAAATTGACAAAGCCATCTAGTTGTTAGAATGAGAAATTCCCCTCATTGCCAAAGAATCCATGGCACACATTCCTAATCAAACCTAACACTCCTTTTCACAGAGTCCCAGTGATGTGCATTTCCCAGACCATCTTCATCCACAGGGCCCAATGCTGATCCCTAATTCTAGGTATACAACTGGGCATTTACTATCAGATGTTTACTATCAATTCATTGGCTCTAAAATACAGATTAATTCCATACTTGCCTATTAATTGACCATACTTGCCACTCGTGGTCTAGTGGCCCACCAGCTGTTTCTCTGGAGAAGGATGAGCAATCTCCTCCCATGCAATTAACTGCTTCTGAAAGCCTTCTGGAGTGCCAGCTCTGGGTCAGGGCTGACTTGATGGTACTCAACAACAGCATACCTTCCATAGTCTCCCCGATCTCCAAAAGGGACTGAATCGCTAATAGAAAAGTTACCTTTTTTAAATCCACCCAAAGTCTCCTTGGAGAGGGACATCATGCTTGGAAGGGTGGAGGGATGGAGAAAGAGAGAGAGAGACCATCGATGAGATGGATTGATATAGTGCTTGGGGTAATGGCAGTAGGTGTGTCAGAGGCAGTAAAGTTGGCACAGGATAGAGCGGGTTTCAGGGCTGTTGTACACAGAGTCACAAGTGACTCGACGGCACATAACGACACAACAACAGTCTCAGCAGGAGAAAGTCATGGCAATCTCTATAAATAAAGAATACTCTTAGGAAAAATCCATGGATCACTTATATTGTGTCACCTGGAGTGACTTATACTTTGTCACCTGGGATTGCTCAATGGCACCCAACAACAGCAATTGAGCTTGGACCATTGACTTTCAACAAAATACTTTTTCCATCTGCCTGTTTCTGAAGCCTGAAATCAGAACAACCATCATAGTCTGTGCACTGGTAGGGGTTGCAGAACTCCGGACCTCTGCTGCTGAGTGATTGTCTAGCTAGTCTCATGATGTCATGTAGAGTTTGCTATATATGGATATGGAGGCCATCTGGAGGAAGAGAAATGGTCCAATTAGGGAACTGGTATCCACAGGGCCTTAGATACTTCTACAATAATAATATAATGCTAGGACAAATAGAAACATGCCCTGTACTCAGTGACTCATAGCTCTAAACTAATCCCACAATAGCCCCACCTCACTATTAAAAACATGAGGGAGAGAGAGGGAGAGAGAGAGAGAGGGAAAATACACTTCCATGTATGTCAGTGTGTTTGGTAACCACAACAACCAGCCATAAATGGGAAGTGACTCCTGACAAATGGTTTTGTTTGAAGTTAAGATCAACCTGCTGGATCCTGACAAAGCAAGTGACCCCAGGATATTTGTTTTTCATGAAAATATTAAGTCCATCCAGAACCAACTCCACTCTCCTGGCACCAAGAAGATGGCAGAACTGTAAGTGGTATGGAAAACAACCAGTTGGCATAAGGTACCCTCTGAGCCAGTCAGAAATTGCAGGAGGATGTGTCAGGATCCAGGAAAAGGTGGGTGTCATGAGAATGGCATTCCTTTTACTTGACCCAGTGTGAACACACCTAGATCTCTAGCCTTCATCCAGTGAGTCTAAAAGCCAAAGCAGGATGATCTTTGGAGATACCAGACAGAGAGGGATGAGATTTAGCCAGAGTCACATAGCAAGTGTGGCTGATATCTCGAAGAGAAGCTTCCTTAAGGATTACAAAGAAAGGCATGAGGACAGGTCAACATTAAGAGCAATGATAAACTGAAATAGCCCATTCACGGAAACACCACTAGGTCTTTTCAAAGCTGTTTGCTGCTACAGAAGCCAGATCTTGTTCTCCATGCCCTGAACCACCCACCCCACCTTCCCTGCCAATGAGTCTCCCTTCTTCCCCAGCTCTGACTCCTACTAAGGTAAACCACTAGGTAAGAAGTGACTCACCTTGGAAACAGATGTTGTGACTCAGTCCTCATTCTCTAATTACTAGACTAAACTCCTCAAGGCTTTCAGATATTTCATTGAATCTATTGACAAGTCTACAACAGAAGGGCAATCCTTGCACTATAAAGAAATAAGTGATTTGAGGATCAGCAATAGTTTGTTGTTGTTGTTATGTGCCATCAAGTATCCTGAAACTCATAGCGACCCTATGTACAACAGCCCTAAACCCTGTTTTATCCTGTGCCAGTCTCACTGTCTCCAACACACCCACCTCCACTACCCCAGTCACTGAATCAATCCACCTCATAGAAGGTCTTCCTCTTCTGCACTGACCCTCCACCCTCCCAAGCATGGCGTCCTTCTCCTTGTAATACATCCAAAGTATGTCAGATGAAGCTTCAGAATCTTTGCCTCCAAGGAGCAGCCTGGTTTAACCCTCTCTAGAAAGAACCTGTTCATTTTCTTAGCAGTCCATGGTACATTCAGTACTCTTTTCCAACACCACAGCTCAAAGGAATCAATTCTCCTATCACCCCTAGTCATTGTCCAACTCTGACACATAACAAGTGATTGCAAAGACCATGGCCTGTATCAGGCAAACCTTACTCTCTAGAGTGACACCATTGCTCTTCAGTATTTTGGAAAGGTCCCTAATAGCAGACTTTCCCATCACAATGTGTCTTTTAACTTCCAGGCTGTTGGTGCCAAGAGTGTTGACTGTGTAGCCAAGCAAACTAAATCTGTGAACAATCTCAATCTCTTCACCAGCCATCCTGACGCTGCCAATTGGCCCAGTGATGAGAATCTTTGTCTTCTTGATATTGAGCCTCAATTCATATTGAAGGCCGCAACAGATTACATATAATAAAAAGTAATTAATAATTAATTCAGTATTTATTAAAATAAGATCAACACCATATGCGCTATCCCTTTTCATTTTCACACCAATCAAGATAAGTATGCTGTATCTTCAGAAGCGACAGGTCAGAGATCATTAATCGCTAGGATGGAGTTCAGAGAGGTTAGGTGAGTTGCTCAAATGCTTGGAGAGAAGCCAAATCCAAACCCAAGCCTGTCTGGCTCCCTCTGCCTGTTCTGTGGCCTCCTTAACCGGTACACCACTGCTGCATTTTCTCGTGGTTAAACCACAGTCACCTCTGTTATTTAGTCAACACGTGGTTCTGTGTGTGGTTGGGTAAGTATTTGTCACATTAAAAATAAAATAAAAAAAGGAAGAAAACTAGGAGATGGGAGGCCAGATGACCTTGAGGAAATTAAATTCTGTGTGGGAGCCTCGGTACCTCGATCTAAAATAAGGAGGTCTATGAAAACCTTTTACCTGATATGTAGAAAGAATAAATAAGGTCAGGTAGGTGGAAACACACACACACACACACACACACACACACACACACACACCCCACCAACAACAACAAACCCAGTTTGTATAAAATGCTAAGTGTCATTCAGTGAAAATGATTAAGATCACAGAGGTGACAAAAAGACAAGCAAAAAGTTAATGAACTAGGCCTGATGTGAAAGCATTACTTAGTGCATAACTCTCCCAACTCATTGTTGTCAAGTTGAGATTAACTCCTAATTGATCCTCCAGAGCATTTCCAAGGCTATTAATCATAAGGGAGAAGACTGGTCATCTTTCTTCCACAGAGTCGCTGGTTAATTTGAACTGTCAGAGAGTTACAGACTTTTCCAATACTGTCGTCAGTACAGTTCCCTACAGTGCTTGGAGCTTTGTACCCTGTATAGTTTTAGAATAAATCAGTGTGATTTCGAGTATAAAAACCAGAATTTAATCCTCTTCAAACCAATTGTTGCCATAAGCCCTGCAACTCAACCCCCAACTCTTGTCAACCCCAAGCACAACAGGATGGGACAGTTGTGATTTGTAGAATTTTTATTGCTGATTTTTTTAAAGGAAACAGCTTTTTATTTTTATTTTATTTTATTATTTTGTGTGTGTGTGTGTGTGTTGTGTGTACCGTCAAATTAGATCTGACTGGTACAGGAGGAGATTATTCCTCCTTCTCCAGCAGAGCATCTGGTGGATTTGAACCATGCACCTCTGGGACTGCAGTACACCTTCTTGCCACTAGGCCACCAGAGCTGGCCATCATTGATGATTTTTTAAAGTAGATCATCAAGTCTTCTCAATATGTCTTAGTTTGCACGGTCTGTCAAAACCTATTCAACTTGAAAGCAATCCAAGTCTCCAGTATCCAGACAGACAATTGATGGCTGCACATGAGATGCATTAACCAAGATTTGAACCTGGTTCTTATGCATAGAAGGAATTCTACCACACAACCACCAAGACCTTTTCTCCTTTTCTAACTCTCTTATTTCTTTTTCTCATTGTATCACAGATATGTTAGGTAAGCTGAAACAGCTTATATAGTAGGAGTAAGACATTAATTCTAACGGTGTCTTCCTCAAGCAGGTGCTATATAAGGTTTTGTTTTTGGGTTTTTTTTTTATTTTAATGAACATTAACAGAGACTTTGCATTTCCATTCATTCATTGTTGCACTTTTCTCCCTGCCCACCTCTCCCACCCCCAATTTACTCTTCTCTTTGGAAAGTAAAAGAAAAATTCCTTCATTGCTTTTCAATCTCCCTACACTCCCCCTCACCTGCTGCCTCAAGAATACTCCACTCTGCAACCTTCATTTCGGACTTTTATGATAATCATAATACCCTATAATATATTGCTTTTGAACTGTTCTCTCCCTCATTCCTTTCAATGCAATATACATAATTTATCCAGTTTTTCTCATTCTTACCCCAACCCTGACGTCAGTCCCATTTTACAGCAGTGGTACTATGCAGTGTTTGTCCTTTTGTGACTGATATATTTCATGCAGCATAATGTTTTCCAGAGTCACCCATTTTGAATAATATTGCATGGTTCCTTGTTTTTCGATGCAGCATAGTATTCCATTGTGTGAATATACCACAGCTTCTCTATCCATTCATATGTTGATGGGCACTTAGGTTGTTTCCACCTCCTTGCTATTGTGAACAAAGCCACAATAAACATGGGTGTGCATATATGTGCTTGGATGTCAGTTTTGGTCTCTTTGGGGTATATTCCCAGCAGTGGAATTGCTGGGTCAAATGATATCTCTATTTGCAACTTTTTGAGAAAGCGCCACACTACCTTCCACGGTGGTTGAACCATTTTACACTCCCACCAACAGTGAATAAGGGTTCCAGTCTACATAGTTTTAGAAACAGATGTACAGTGAGTCTCTGGCCCTTGCCCTTGATTTCACAGTTTGTAATAGAAGAGTGGAACTTTGAGCCTAGAGCTTGTGCTTCATTGTGCATTTTGTGCTCCACACTACAATTTTACCCATTTAGAAAAGAGAAGGAGATGGAAAAAATTCCTCCACAGGATGCAAAAAGGCTGACCGAATGGCCTCTGTTGCTCTAGTGAGGTGCCAGAAAACTGTTAGAAGTCAACTAAGACTCACAGTGACCGTGTGAGCCACAGATCTGAACCTTGCCCTCCCTGGCACCGTCCTCATGCTCTCTGACGTGCTCAAGTCCTCTGATACAGTCACTGTGTTAATCTTCTCTTTTGGGGGGGTTCTCCTTTTCTGTCTTTGATCCTCTACCTTTCTCAGTATTTCTTTTTCCAAAGACTGGTCCCTCCTGACCACATGCCCAAAGTTTGTGAAATCAGATTTCACCATGTTTGGCTCGGAGGAGACTCCTGGTTCCTGTCCTCCAAGACTGATTTGTTTCTTCTTTTGCTAGTCCACAAGATATTCAGCGCTCTTCTCCAACATCACAGCCTAAAGGTAGCAATTATTTCTCTGTCATCCGTATTCATTTTTCACCTTTCAGATGAGTTCAGAAAACAAGTTAAAATACCATGGGTTCAATTAGGTGGACCTTAGTTTTTAAACTGGCAACATTGTTCTTCAGTACATTTGAAGTTCCCAGACAACAGACTTCACCAAAGAAAAACAGCTTTTGATTTTTTGATTGCTGTGACCACGGATGTTGATTGTAGATCCAAATGAAAGGAAATTCTTGACAATTTCAATCTTTTGTCCATCTATCATTGTGTTGCCTATTGGTCTAGTAGTGAAGATTTTAATTTTTTTAAATTAAATTTAATGAATGTTTACAGAGATTTTGGATTTCCATTCATTCACTGTTGCATTTTTCTCCCTGCCCCCCCACACCCGCCCAGTTCGCTCTTCCCTTTGAAAAGTAAAAGAAAAATCCTTTGATTGGTGTACAATGCCCCCACACCCCCACCCCGAGTACACTCCACTATGCACCCTTCATTCTGAACTCTTGTCATAACCATAATACCCAATCATATATCACTTTTAAACTGTTCTCTCCCTCCTCTGTTTTAATGAAGTATACATAATTTATCAAATTATTCTCAGTCTCACCCTAACCCTGATGTCAGTCCTGTTCTACAACAGTGACACTATGCAGATTTTTGTTTTCTTAAAATTTCCTACCTGTCTGTCTCCCAGAAATGTTTATGTTCCATATAAGCATCTCCCAATACCACTCAGAGCTGGCTCTATCAATTCTTTCTACATTTTCTCCCTAGTATATTTTTCCATGCTTCTCTTTCTGGCTTCTTTTCTTAAGTTTTTTTTGTTTTTTTAAATTCACCTCAAAGGACCTTATCTTCTTCTTTCTGCCCAGCCCCACTTCCCAGTTTTTATTCTGAGTCTGTGTTTTATGCCATGAGTCAATTGAAAAGGGTGGCCCCAGTCTCCCTCCCATGTACATTACAGGTAATTGTCCTTGGATATCAGGAAAGCATAAAGCTTCAGGGACTCTAGAGCCCAACTCTCTGTGTCTAAACCCAGTCCTATTATCAGCGGCTCTGTGACTGAAAACTGTGTGGCCTTATTGTTGTTGTTGTTGTTGTTGTTATGTGCTGTCGAGTTGCAACAGTCCTAAACTCTGCTCTGTCCTGTGCCAATCGCACAGTCTCTGACACTCCCATCCCGATTACCCCAGTCACTGAATCAATCCACCTCATAGAGGGCCTTCCCCTCCTGCGCTGTCCCTGCACCCTCCCAAGCATGATGTCTTTCTCCAAGGACCAGTCTCTCCTCACAACATGTACAAAGTATGTTAGAAGGAGCCTCAGAATCCTTGCCTCCAAGGAGCCACCCATTTTAACGCTTTCCAGGATGAATCTGCTTGTTTTCCTAGCAGTCCATGGTATTCTCAATACTCTTCTCCAGCACCACAGCTCAAAGGCATCAATTCTCCTTCTATCCTCCTTGGTCATTGTCCAACTCTCTGATGCATAACAAGTGATTGCAAAGACCATGGTCTGTATCAGATGCACCTTAGTCTCCAAAGAGACACCATTGCTCTTCAGTACTTTTAAGAGGTCCCTCACAGCAGACTTTCTCATGGCAATATACCTTTTAATTTCCTGGCTATTGGTGCTAAGAGTGTTGACTGTGGAGCCAAGCAAACTAAAGCTGTGAACAATCTCAATCTCTTCACCATATATCCTGATGATGCCAATTGGCCCAGTGGTGAGAAATCCTTTTAAGTTTCAAATTCTCTATATCGTTCTTCATTAGTAAAGTGAGGGTAATAGAGATAGCATAAATCTCATCTGATCATCATGGTAATAAAAGGAGACAATATTCGACAAGGTCTGCTTCATACTACTTATCAGTGCACCATCATCGCACACATCTGATTTGATCATAGGTGTTACTCTTATCCCACCCTCCAGTCTCCAGTCTCTGGGGAATATCTCTTTTCCCTAACTCAAATCTTCCACTTACTCATTGCTTCCGACTTCCCCCAGGAACCTCGTCTCAAAGCTAGCCTTCCTCTTCCCAGCATCAATCACTTCCGTCTACTCCTCCACCCACTCTTCCTCTTGGCCTCTCTATCAGGTTCCCCACCCCCGTTGCCTCCATGGGAAAGCTGGGAGTCTGTGTTGATACCATCTTTTCCTTTGTCTCTACCCCATCCATGCACGACTAACAAGCTCATTGATTCTTTATTTAAAGTGTCTCCTACAAAAGCCTCTTCACCCCATCTTTTTCAGCATGCTCAAAGTCTGACTGCTATGTCCACTCACCTGGTTCATCTCTGTTGCAGGGTGCTTAGCTGGATGTATTTCTAGCTTCACTTGGCTTCCAATACCGGCCTCAGGGGCACCTGTGTATGTTGTTGTTAGGTACTGTCAAATCAAGTACAACGCATAGCAATATTAGGAATGACAGGTCTGCACCCCGTCCAATCCTGTGCCATCTTCATCATTTCTCACATACTCGAGCTCAACTTACAGTCACTGTGTCAATCCATGTCACTAGATCTTTCCCCTCTTAGCTGGCTTCCCACCTTTCCAAGCATAACGTCTTTTTCTAAGGACTAACCCCTCCCAACAACATACCCAAAGTACACGAGACAAAGTTTCACTCTCCTTGCCTCCAAGAAGCACCCTGGCTGCATTTTTTCCAACACATACTTGTTTGTGCTTTTGGCAGTCCATGGGATATTCAGCACTCTTCAAAAAGGCATCAATCATCTGTCACCCTTATTCATTGTCTAATTTGCAGCTACATAGCAATCAACTGGAAAATAATAGTTTGGATCAGATGTGCCTTAGTCTTTAAACTGACATCCTTGCTCTTTAGCACTTTGGAGAGGACCCTGACAGCAGATTTTTCCAGTGTATTAAGTTTGTTGGTTTCCTGGGTGCTGGTGCCAAGAATGTTGATTGTGGACATATGTACAGGAGATTTTAATGTACCTGACCAGACCTTTTTAGTAATAAGAGAGACAAGACTAAAACAATAGACCAGAAAACCAGTATCATAGAGTTTACATTCTAGAAGAATGAGCAGAAAACAAGCCAATTAGTAAGTAAACAAGAAAAGTCCCAATAGTGAAAATTCTAAGGGAGAAAATAAAAGCAAGACAAAAAACAACCTCTTCCCACAAACAAATTAATATTCTAAAGAGGGAAAGATGCCAGGCAATGGAAAGTTTCCTAAGTTTAACCCATAGGGATGACAAATTGCATTATAAAAAGGAACTGGTAAAAAAAAGAAGAAGAAGAAGAACTGGCACTAAGGAAAAGCTTTCAGGGCAAAACCCAACAAGTTACAATGTTCTAACACACAACTGAGCATAATGTGTTTAGGAGCATGGAGAATAGACTTAGGCAATGGATTTAGTGGTGGAAAACTAATAAACAAATGTCTTCCATTACTCATTTTTCTCTTCATAATAGTTATAATTAGTAAGCATATTCTTACCCTATTTTGCAGATGAGCAGCCTAAGACTAGAAGAGGGATGTACCCATTGCCATACCAGAAGTTAATGGTGAAAGTCTAGCATACTTTCACTTACTAATAGATTCCACTCAATATTTATTAAAGTCTACTATCCACATGAAAAGGAAGCCTCCGGGTCAAGCATTAAGGAGCTGCACTGCACCAAAGGCACAGAGTTTTAAGGTTTTAGTTGCTCCAAGGGAGAATGATGGGCAGTGCCTCTGAAAACCTACTGGAAGGTCGGCTATGAGTTGGTTCCAATTTGATGGTGCATTCCAACAACAACATTCACAAGAAGGGCCCTGGCACCAGAGTGTGTACCATGCTGGGCTGATAACAAAACAATGGTGGTTAAAATCCACCAGTCACTCTGCAGGGGAAAGATGGACAGTGTCGTCCTTAAAAATGTGATGGAGAAGATGACCTCACAGAGTAGAGAAATTGCAGCTGAACACTGTGCTACTGGGCTCACTAAACCCAGCACTTAGCACACAGTTAAACTAATGGAGAGTTGGTATAACTTGAAATGGACTTGGTGGAAAAGTGCATTGAAATGGACTCTCCCTGACTGAACAGGTGATTTCTAAAAGAGATAGTTAGGTGGTTAGTCATGGCTCATCTTGGGTGCTTTTATTAAAAGTATAAAAATGGATCTAATGCAGAGACGATAGTTTAATTCACAGGAAAGAGGAAGCTATGCTTAGCAGTTGTGAAAGCATATGGGATGATGTAAGCAGGGCTGACTAAGTTGTGTAGGTTAGCGTTTCCTAAAATATCCTCTGCTAACATTAGTTTTAAGGTGTGTTAATCAGCATTATGCAATACAGGGGTCCAGTCAGCGTGGGAAATGCTCTGTTTAACAAAGGTAACCAGACCTCTTTACTGGAGGATTTCTCAGAATTTCAGGGTGTGGATCTGCATCTGAACTCTTCAAGATGACCAGAATTTCCCCTTATCCGACCTCAGGACTCTCTTCACATAATATAATCACTGGGAAACTCCATTGTAAAACTAGTTGAAACTTATTCAGGGGTGAAAACAGTTATGTAATGAGTAACAGACCTTGAAGCTAGGAATTCAGCATCTTTGCTTAATATGACACCAGTGCAAACTTACTAGAGTTTAATAGAGTTTATAACAACACCAAACAAGAGGTCACTTTTGCTATTCTATTTAGAATTGAAAATAGAAGTCTCCAAATTTTCCAGAGGATTGGCAAGATCATCCACTGAATTGGTGGAAGCAAATAAGATATATGTATTGCTTCTAAAACTTCACAAGTAATTAATAGACTAACATTTAATACATAGATTGGCAGAAGCATGTGCATATTATTATAAATATTATAAATTATTATATTTCATGTTAAAAATGTTATAGATAGAGGCTCATGAAAAAGAAAAAAAGGCTTACTTATGACTAAATTAGAATGATCTGAAATAGAGTGTCCAGTGCTTACAACAAGTCTGTGGCTGTGGGTGTAAAAAAGGAACAGAACCAGTAAATTGATATGAACAGTTCTTGGGGATCGATGGTGTCAGACAACTAGAGGTGGTACCAGCCTCATCTATAACATGATGAGTGTAAAATGAAATGGATGATGACTCCGAAACAAGGAGTTTTGGGGAGGGGTAGAAGATAATGTTAGAAAAAAAAAAGAATGAATAAAGCAAAACGGTGACAAAATTACTAAACACCTACATTACATTGCCTAGCTAATTTCAGTATTGATTATGGTGATTGATACACAATAGATATTGGCTAAATGTTTGCAAGCATTGAACAAATGAATGAATGAATTAACTAGTAAACGAGGAAACTCAAAGAACTCAACAAAGGTATGCAGAGTAAGAGAATATGTGCAAAACAAAAATAATCTTCCATGATCTCATAAAATATCATTTTAGATAAATCATAGAAACTTCTGATATTCATTTCTATATCAGTTTCAGCATAATGTTATTGCTATTTTCCACATAGGAGCTTCTAAAATGTATCTATATGTGTTTCTATAGATTTTAAAACTGTTATACATATTCATTTTAAAAATTAGAAAATACAGAATAGAATATTAACCACCTAGGATAAATCCAACCATAAATTTACAAATTCAGTTTATGTCATATATCACTTACTTACTTATTGCCATTGAGTAGGAATTTATAACCACCCTTTCAGTAAGTTTATGAGGTTATTAATTACATGAGAAAATACTGTCCATATTTCTCCATCAGAGATGCTGCTGAATTCAAACCACCATAGAAGTATGGTTTCTAGGCTAGCAGCATGACACTCTGTGGATTATGCCACAAGTTGTTGTTGTTATGTGCTGTCCAGAGCTCCCTATCTTATAGAAACTGCTTTGTAATTTCTACTCTGCTGATGGTACCAGGAGTATTGATTATGGATTTAAACACTATAAAAACATACAGAGCTACACTTTAGACTCTCCTATTGTGAAAATTGCTTGGTTTCACAATCAACACTTTTGGCACCAGCTGTAAGGAAATAAAAATATGAATTGCATTGAGAAAATTTGCTGTCAGGGACTTCTCCAGAGTACTGAAGAGCAATGATGCCAGCCTAGAGACTAAGGTATACTTGACCCAAACTATGGTCTTTACAATTACTTGCTGTGCATCAGGGAGCTGGACAATGGCTAAGGATGATGGAAGAAGACTTAATGCCTTTGAGTTGTGATGCTAGAGAAGAGAATTTATCATGGACTGCTAAGAGAACAAATAAGTGTGTCCTAGAGAGGGTGAAACCAAGCTGCTTCTTGGAGGCAAGGATTCTGAAACTTCATCTGACATACTTTGAGCATGTTGCCAGGAGGGACCAGTCCTTGAAGAACATTATCTTGAAATGGTGGACTGACAGTGCAAGAGAGACATACCTTGGATAAGATGGATTAACTCAGTGACTGGCATAACACAATTGGTGTGTTGGAGACAATGAAATTGGCTCAATATAGGATAGGGTTCAGAGGTATTGTAAAAAGGGTTGCTATGAGTCACAAGTGACTCAATGCCACATAAAACCAACAACTGCATTTTGTGACTAGCAATAACATTATGCCAAAATGAAACAAATATCAGAAATTGCTACAATATGCAAACCCTTGGTACCAGCAGTCAAGAAATCAAGAGATGTATTGCAATGGGAAAGTTTATACTCAAGGGCCACTCCAAATTATGGAGCAGCAACAATATCACCTTGAGGACTAGGTGCATCTGATTCAGGCCATGGTCTTTCTGATCATTTGCTGCACATAGGAGAGCTGGACAATGAATAAAGATAACAGAAGAAAAATTGACAGTTTTGAGTTGTGGTATTAGAAGGACACTGAACGGACCATGGACTGTAAAAAAAAAAAATAAATGTGTCTTGGAGAACATGCAGCCAGAGTGCTCCTTGGAGGCAAAGATGTTGAAGCTTCACTTCATGCACTTCAGGCATGTTGCTAGGAGGAACTATTCCTTGGGGAAGGTTACCATGATTAGAAAGGAGGAGGGTCGGTGAAGGAAAAGAAGACTCTCAACCAGGTGGAGTGACACAGTGACTGCCACAATGGACTCCTGTGTGTCAGGAAGTGTGAGGATGGTGCAGGATAGGACAGGGTTCAGATCTGTTGTTCATAGGGTTGCGATTGCACTCAACGTCACCTAACTACAATAATTTCCATTCAGTGATAATGTTTCTATAAATTCATTGATATAAGTATGTTTTATCAAGTTGATATATCATAATCTACTCAGCCAAACCTCTGTCATTGAATGATATAATTTTTTGCTTGTATGCTTTCATCATGTAAAAAAACAAAACAAACTCATACAGAATAATATATTTAGAGTGCTTTCATCATAAAAAATGTTGCAGTAAATACACTAGCAACTCCATTTTGCTCACATTCTTAATTAGCTCTAGGCTCACATCCTGGCATATATATATATATATATATAGTGAAGTCGTTTTTAAAGCCTTTGATATGTTTTCAAATTACCTGTCATTTATTTACCTGTTAGAAGATTTCGTAAAAATGAGTTTAAACTGCACTTTAACTTATCTTCCTCTATTACTTGATTTCCAAAGTAACCCCATATGCTGATTTTATTTAATAGATGAATAAAAGAACTCTCCAGAGTTTCTGTGACTTTCTCAAGGTTAAACAGAATAGCACCAAGCTACACTGAGTGCACTTTTCACATCTGAGATGAAACATCAACAGGTCAATGAAAAATACCACTACCCCGATTCACATGTTCCTCTTCAGTGACAAAATATATGAGCTCAAATTTCTAATGAGAGTGTTTCAAAATTAAACAGTTGCTAGGTATTTCCCATTTGACATTGAACTCTCTTTCCTTGTAGAGAATGCTCACTGACATCCTGCCAAAATGCTAACTTTGTTCTTGAATAAGTCTCCTTGTTAAAATACGACTGTTTATAAGTGGCACCTGGTTGCAAGTTCTGTTTATGGTACTTGGGTATTCTTGTTTACTTCTAGAGTGGGAAGAGAGAGAGAGGAGAGAGGAGAGGAGGGGGAGGAGGAGGAAGAGGAGGAGGGAGAAGAAGAAGATGA
>NW_006399880.1:5800036-5806962 GCF_000299155.1 Elephantulus edwardii | reverse complement strand
GAGGCAGAGAGAGGAAGAAAAGTCAAAAGAATACAGAGCTCAAAAAAGTCTGGCCAGATAATTTCAACTCCACCCAACTTAGTGTAGATAAGGATACTTGCCTGTGTCAGACTGGGAAGTGACTTGTCCAGTCTCAAACACCCAGTGAGTGATAGGCATTATTAGGTCAGAGGGAAAGTCTTCTGACCTCCAATCAAATGTTTTGATTCGCATTAGTGCCTCTTGTGATTGTGTCTTAAATATGTCAAGTTCATCCATAAATTTTTTCATTTGGAAAAACTAAGGCCCAGAAAAGGGGAATCACTTGCTCAATGATGCACAGATAATTAATATTAAGGTCATAGATACAGTGACGTCCAATTATGTAGTTAGTTCCAGATTCCACTCTGCCCCATCGGGATTCATACCAAAAAGCTGAGACTTGAAAGGGGCAAAGGAGGCACTCTCTTCTAGTGCAAATAAATAGACTCAAACACCAACAGTCAGAAGGATGACACAAGACCTAGTAATGTCTCATTCTGCTATACTTAGGGGATCCATGAATTGGGGTCAACTCAGTAAGAAGTAGCAGTAATATTTTTTGTAGTACTATAAATAATAAAGATAATGGAAAGTATCTGTAATGAGTATAATATCAACATTTATTTAAAGATAGTCTTGCTCTTTACTTGCTTGCCTCATCTCACTTGCTTCATACTTTCAGACACTCTCTATGTTAAAAATATTGATATTTTTCATCATGAATATTTTATAACCCAAGAAGCATGCCTTCCTCACTTCACTCTCATCCTAGTGCTAACTAGATCAAGGATCTAGCCTCCAATATCTGGATCAAGGAATTATTTGTGTGAAAGGATCTACAGACAAGAGTATATACATGCCTATAGCTAATAGGATTGGTCACATGAACTGAATAGCCCTCTGATCATGTGCTGTGATCATGGAGAAAGGACAAAGTAAATATTGTTCATAAAGCCAAAGATACTGAGAACTCCAATTCTATAGCTTACAAATGGAGTGATTAAAATAAAATCTTAGGCATTTAAGTATCCACATAAAGGATTTCATAAAATCAGCTATTCAGGTATTAAATACGATGAACTGGCATGTCAACTAATGTGAAAAAATTCTGGACCTTTTAACTGATCACAAGCTTAACACGAGACAGCAAAGGGAGGTGAAAATCAGAAACGCAAATGAAATCTGGACTGTGCTTGAGTCCCTGTAGAATTCAGGAGTGTGAGCTTAATTCCTGGGCAAGTCAAGAGACTATAGTCTGACCTCTTTGTGAAGAAGCTCAGGCTTGTCACTGGAGGCTAGAAGGGGTCTGAGAGAGTATTTGGCCATGATCTCTCAGGGGCAAAATCTTGTCCGTGCCTCTCATAGATCCTACAACACAATAGGTATTTAGTGGCTGTTCTATTAAAACACAAAGGAATTCCAGAGCAACCTCCTACTGTTGTAGCGGACCCTCTGGTGGGTTTTCAGTTTTCAGAGGCAGTTAATCACATGAAAGGAGATTGCCCATTCTTCTCCTGTGGAGCAGCTGGTGAGCTTGAACCACAAGCCTTTGAGATCGCAGTACAGCTTCTTGCCACTAGGCCACCAGAGCACCCAATTATTGTTGTTGTTGTTATGTCCTGTCAAGTCACTTACGACTCATAGTGACCCTATGTACAAGAGCCTTAAGTTCTGCTCTATCCTATGCCAACCTTACTGGCTCCAACACACCTACTCCCGCCACCCCAATCACTGAATTGATCCATCTCATTGAGGATCTTCCTCCCCTGTGCTGTCCCTCCACCCTTCCAAACATGATGACATGATGTCTCTCTCTAAGAACCAGTCCCTGCTTGAGTAGGGGAAAAAAGAAGTTCGCTTAAGTCGTATTCTTTCAGTTCCTCATACACAGGCTATCAAGATTGTGCAGCCCTTCTAAAGATTATGGATTTCAATTCTCCTCTCTATTGTCGCTAGATGTTGTTGAATCAGTATAGCCTCATAGCAATATGTACAACAGAATGAAACACTGCCCAACTCTGTGTCATCACGGTAAGTGGCTATGTTTGAGTACACTGGTACAGCCCCTGAATTAATCTTGTTGAGGGTCCTCATCTTTTTCCCTGTCTACTTCACCAAGCATGACATCTTTCCCCAAGACAAGGTCTCTTCTGATAAAACATCTGAAGTATGTGATGGGAAGTCTGGCCATCCTTGCTTCTAAGGAGCTTTCAAGATGTACTTCATCCAACACAGATGGGTTTCTTCTTCTGGCAGTATTCCTCATCAACACCGTAATTCAAAGCCATCAATTTTTCTTCAGGGTTCTTTATTTTTGTTCAACATTCACATATATATGAAGCAACAATGCTCATTCTAGTCTTTAAAGTGGCATTTTTGTTTTATAATCCTTCAAAGAGGTCTTTTACTGCAAACTTGTCCAGGGTAATGCCATTTGATTTCTTGAACGCTGCTTGTGTGGCTGTTGATTTTGGATGCAAGAAAAATTAAATCCTCGAAAACATCAATGATTGCTCCATTTATTATAATATTACCTATTGGTCCAGTTGTGAAGACTTTTTTGTCCTTTGTGTTAAGTGGTAATACATGTTGAAGGTTGTAATCCTTCATCTTCAACAGTATGTATTTTATACCCTCTTCACTTTAAAACAAGTGTAGTCGTGTCTTTTGTCCAACTTAGGTTGTTGACAAATCTTCCTCCAATCCTGATGTCCATTTCTTCACATAGTCAAGTATTTCAGATTATTAGTTTAGCATAGAGATTGAATAACAATAGAGAAAAGACAACACAGTGGTGTACAATTTTCTTGATCTTAAATGAAGCAGTTGTGGTATTGTGCCATAGAGTCAGAACCAACCCATAGCTGACCTGGCAGGTTTTCAGAGGAAGTCAATTGCACAGGACATTGCTCATCCTTCTCCCATGGAGCTGCTTGTGGCCTCGAACTGAGTGCCTTTGGGATTGCAGTGCAGTGTCATCTCTAGAAATGAAGAAAATAGGATTGCATAAGGAATATATGTAATTTGGTTCTTTCTTTAGTGTGTCCCCCTTTCTTAAAAAGGGATTTTTTTTCTTTGTTTACATGTGTCATATGCTCTTGTTATTGCTAGGTGTCATCAAGTCCTCTAAGACTCTATAAACTGACTCTGTAAACAATAGATTGAGCCATCCCTTATCCTGTGCCACCAGTCTCAAGTCAATTGCTATAGTCACTGTGTCAATCACCTTTTTAAAAAAAATTAATTTATACTGGTTCAAATACAGAGTTCATAAAGTTCATATACATTGCTTTTCACACTGGAGTGCTCCGGTTTTCTTTTCCAATTCCTCCCTCCATCCATCAAATTGTGTGGCCCTATGTTTAAAGGCCCTCTTCCCCTCATTGGATCCTCATACATACTCTAAAATACGGTCCTGTACAGTATAGTATTTGTCTTTGTGGGACTGATTTAGTTCACTTGTTGAGCGTCTTCCTCTCTTTCACTGATCCTTTACCTTTCCCAGAACCATGTCTTTTTCTAAAGATTGCCCCCTGTTGACAACATGCCCAAAGTACTACTGAGATGAAGCCTCACAGTCCTTGCCTCTAAGGAGCACTTTGATTACACTTCATATAAGACATATTTCTTTGATCTTTCAGCAAGCCATGAGATATTCAATCCTCTTTCTGAAAACCATGATTCAAAAGTCTTCGTTCTTCTTTGGCCATTCTTACTTATTGTCCAACTTTCTAATGCATATGAAGCAGCTGAAAATACAATGACTTGCGTTAGGTACACCTTAGTCTTTAAACTAACATTGTTGCTTTTTAACACTTTGTAGAGACCCTTGAGAGCAGAGTTTCCTCAATGCAATGCATATTTTGATTTGATTACGCTATCACGTGTGTTGAATGTAAATCTAAGTAAAATGCAATCCCGGCCAACTCCAAACTTTCCTCTTTGTATCATGTTTCCTGTTGGTTCAGTGGTGAAAATTTTTATTGATGTTGAAAGGCAATCTGTATTCAAAGTTGTAATTTTTGATCTTCTGTAGTAAGTGTTTCAAGACTTCTTTACGTTGTACAAGCCAGGTTGTGTCATCTCCATAATGTAATTTGTTGATAAATCTTCCAATTCTGATGTCATATTCTTCTTCATATTTTCCAGATTTTTTAATTACTTGTTCAGTCTACAGATTGAATAGCAATAGAGAAAGGACAAAACTCTGATACACATTTTTCCTAATTTTAAACCATGCACTGTTCCCTTGTTCTCTTGGAACAATTACCTCCAGGTCTTTGTGTAGATTTCACATAAGCACAATGAAGTATTCTGAGATTACCAATCTTCTCAATGTTATTTATAATTTGTTATGATCCACACAATCAAATCCCTTTGCATATTCAATAAAACCAAAGTAAAACTTTTAAAAAATTGTTTACTCTCCATTAAAGTCTATCTGGCAACAGCAATGTTATTCCTGGTTTTGAGATCTCTTCTTAATAGAACTTAAATTTCTGGCAGTTCTCTGTCAATGTACTGGTTCAGACATTTTAAAATAATATACAGCAAGACTATACTTACATATGATATTAATTATATTATTGAATAATTTCCCTGTTGTGTTGGACAAATTGTTTTTGTAAATGGGAACAAATAAGAATCTCTTCCAGTCAATTGGCTAGATAGCTGTCTCCCAAATTTCTTACATAAGCTAGTGAGCTTGTCCAGGGCTGCCCTTGATTACTGAAACATCTTAGCTGCTGTTCCACCAATTCTTCGGGCTTAATTATTCTGCCAATGCCTCCAGTTTAACTTGAACGTCCTCCTTCATCACCATTGGTTTTGGGTCATATGCCACTTTCTGAAATGATTTTGTGTTGATTGCTTGGTTTTAGTAGTGATTCTGTGTATTCTTTCCTTCCCCTTATGTGTGTGTTTTTATATGTTCCAGCAGAAGATGCAGTTCTTTATATTAATTTACTCCCTAATGTTTTTCTGTCATCCATCCTTGAAAGTCAAATAACATCATTCAAACAAATCAAAAGTCAGGAAAGATATTAAGTCAACTGCATTGGCACCCTTATCTACTCTCCCTCCAGCCTGTGGGCGGGTGGCGTTGGGGTGTGGAGCTGGGACAGCTGCAACCATGAGTTAAAATCCTTCATAAAGAAGAAAGATATTAAGCAACATGATGGATTCAGATGCTCATGAAAAGAGACCACTAATCCTGACATCTTCAAAACAAGATACATTATCACCTCACATTACCAATGTTGGCCATATGAAACATTACCTGTGTGGCTGTTGTGCAGCTTTCAATAACATCATGATCACATTTCCCATGCAGAAGGTCTTTTTCGACAACAGCTTTAAGGGACACAATGCTTCAGTTGAGGAGGGAGGGATTCTGAAACTTGTATCAAGGAATTCTTCCCTGTTAATGCAGAAGACAACCACGCTGGTGCTGATGTTTGGTCTGTATGAGGATCTATCCTCTCTTCTCCACAAACACAACAGAGTTTGTGATTTGTAGCCTGGCCACAATGCTTGCAGGGATAGCAGAAGCCATTTTCACTACACTGAAAGAGTTCAGACTTTGCTACAAGAACCTATAAGGGAAAGCAGATAAGACTAAGTGTCAATTTCTGAGGAGAAACCATGCGAGCAAGAAGACATTGGAATGGCATATATCAAACACTTAAGGAACATAACTGTCAACCAAGAATACTGTACCAGCAAAATTGTCCATCAAATACAAAGGAGAGATCAAGATATTCCCAGAAATACAGAACCTAGGAAGTTTGGAGAAATGAGACCAGCCTTACAAGAAACACAGAGAGACGTCCTTCATACAAAAATGCTGAAGAAAACAGGATGGACTAAAGTAACTAGCAACAACGTCAAAAAGAATTGAACAAAATGATAGCAATAAAACCTTAACTCTCAATAATCACACTGAATGTGAATGGCTTAAATGCACCACTGAAGAGAAAAAGAGTAGCAAATTGGATATAAAAAACAAACAAAAAAACAAAAACAACTCCATCAATATGTTGTCTACAAGAGATGTATCTGAAAAATGAAGATAAAGAAAGACTAAAAATAAAAGGATGGCAGAAAATATACCAAGCAAATGGCAACAACAACAAAAAAGGAGTAGTGATACTAATCTCTGATAAAATAAATTTTAATCAAAGACCATAACAAAGGACAAAGAAGGTCACTACATAATGCTCAAAGGGTCAATAGAACAAAGGACATAACAATATTGAATATCTATGCACCAAATGAAAGATCTGCAAAATATATAAAACAAATATTAACAAAACAGAAAAAGGAAACAGACAACACTACTATAGTACTTGGAGACTTTAATACACCACTCTTTAGAAAAGATAGAACTACCAGAAAGAATATCAACAAAGACACTCAAGAATTAAACCACACAATAAACCAACTCGATCTCATAGATATTTATAGGCTAATGCACCAAAAAAAAAAACAAACAAACTTCTTTTCCAGTGTTCATGGAAGTCTCTCCAGAATAGATCACATTCTAAGTCACAAGGCAAGCATCAACAAATTAAAAAACATAGAAATTATATAAAGAATCTTCTCAGACCACAATGCCACAATTAGAAATTAATAACAAGAGGATAAAGGAGGAAAAAACCCCATACATTTAGAAGCTGAACAACAACTTGCATGAACATGAGTGGATACAAGAGGAAATAAAAAATGATATTAGTGCTCACTTCGGCAGCACATATACTAAAATTGGAACGATACAGAGAAGATTAGCATGGCCCCTGCGCAAGGATGACACGCAAATTCGTTAAGCGTTCCATATTTTTTCCTAATCCACAACATAAAGAGTCTTCCCAGTATTCTGAAAAATTTACAACCAGGAGAAGATAAAA
>NW_006399880.1:5797559-5799104 GCF_000299155.1 Elephantulus edwardii | reverse complement strand
GGGAGGGGTTTTTGCAGGGAGAAGGGTGCAACAATGAATGAATGGAATTCCAAAATCTCTGTAGATGTTCATTGAAATGAAAAATAAACAAACTAAATTAAAATTAAAAAAAGCAACATATCTTTCTACCTCTCCAGTTCTCTTTTTGTTTCTTATAATAATATTATGTAATTTTATGAGCATATCCTTTGTGCTTCTGGTTAAGGTTTACCCCTAAGTATTTGGACTTGTGATTAGCTATTGTGAAGGTTATTGTTTTTCTCGGCTCCAGTTCTGTGTTCTCTTTGTTACTGTGGAGAAATCCAATTGATTTTTTTGTGTGTTGATCTTGTATCCTGCCACTTTGCTGAGTTGGTCGACGGTGTCCAGCGGTTTTCTTGCAGAGTCCTTGGGCTTTTCTAGGTGGACTATCATATCATCTGCATAAAGAGATATTTCACCTCCTCTTTGCCAAAAAAAAATGATCTTAAAGTTTCTTGGAACAAATGACAATGAAAACACCACTTACCAAAACCTCTGGGAAACAGCTAAAGCAGTAATCAGAGGCCAATTTATAGCAATAAGAAAACACATCAAAAGGCAGAAAAAAATGACCATTGATACTCTAACCCAAAAGCTCCAACAAATTGAAAAAGAACAGCAAGAAAACCCGACATCCTCTAAAAAAACTGAAATTATAAAAATTAGAGCAGAAATAGAGAGAAAACAAAAAACATTTGAAACTATCAACAAAACAAGGAGTTGGTTCTTTGAAAAGGTCAATAAAATTGACAAACCATTAGCAAAACTAACAAAAGGAAAGAAGGAAAAGACACAAATAATCCAAATAAGAGATGAATCAGGCAACATCACAACTGAACCAACTAAAATAAAAAGGCTAACATTGGAATATTATGAAAAACTATTCTCAAATAAACACTAAAACCTAGAGGAAATGGGCAAATACTTAGAAATTCACAGCCTACCTAAACTGACAGAAATTGAAATTTAACATTTGAACAGACCCATTACAAAAGAAGAAATTGAAAAAGTAATAAAACAACTTCCAACCAAAAAAAGCCCTGGGCCAGATGGTTTTACAAGTGAATTTTATCAAATACTAGGGGAAGAACTATCATCAATTATACATAAAATATTACAGGAAATTCTCCCAGACTCATTTTATGAAGCAAACATATCCTTAATACCAAAGTCAGGTAAATACACCACCAAAATAGAAAACCATAAGCCAATATCTCTTATGAACATAGCTGCAAAAACCCTGAATAATGTCCTGCCCATTAGAATCCAATGATAAATAAAAAAATTAATTCATCATGACCAAGTGTGAAAATTACAAAACATTACTACATGAGTGGCCTAGTGGCAAGAAGCTGCACTGCAATCCCAGAGATGTTATGTTGTTGTTATGTGCCGTCGAGTCGTTTCCAACTCATAGCGACCCTATGCACAACAGCCCTAAACCCTGCCCTGTCCTGCGCCAAACGCACCGCCTCTGACACACCCATCCCGATTACCCCAGTCACCGAATCAATCCATCTCATA
>NW_006399880.1:5795063-5797238 GCF_000299155.1 Elephantulus edwardii | reverse complement strand
ATCGCGATACGCTTTTTGATTTCCTGACTGCTGGTGCCAAGAGTGTTGACTGTGGAGCCGAGCAAACTGAAGCTGTGAACAATCTCAATCTCTTCGTCATAGGCGGTTCTAATCCACCAGATGCTCTGCTGGAGAAGGAGGGGCCATCTCCTCCTGTACCAGTCAGATCCGATTTGACGGCACACACACACACAAAATAATAAAAATAAAACAAAAAAACCTCAAACATTACTACATGAAACAAAAAGAGACCTGGAGAAGTGTAAGGATATCCCTTGTTCATGGATAGGAAGACTTAATATCGTGAAAATGACAATGCTACCAAAGGCAATTTACACATTCAATGCAATCCCAATACAAATACCAATTCCATTCTTCAATGAGAAGGAAAAGATGATGGTTCAACATAAGAAAAACAACCAATGTACTTCATCACATTAGCAAAACAAAGAACAAGAATCACAGGATCCTATCATTTGATGCAGAAAAGGCCTTAGACAAAATTCAGCACCCTTTCCTGATTAAAATAGTTAACAAAATAGAAATAGAGGGGAATTTCTTCAATATAGTAAAAAAGTATTTGCCCGAATCTGAGAGCCAATATTGTTCTCAATGGAGAGAGATTAAAAGCATTCCCTTTAAAAAAAATTAAAAAAAAAAAAGAAAAGCATTCCCTTTGAGAACAGGAACTAGGGAAGGATGTCCACTATCACCTCTGCTATTCAATATTTTCTTAGAAGTCTTAATGATAGCAATAAGATAAGACAAGGAAATAAGAGGTATCCAAATTGGCAAAGAGGAGGTAAAAGTATTTCTGTTCACAGATGATATGATAGTATACTTAGAAAACCCTAACGACTCAGCAAGGAAATTACTGGACATAGTTGACCAATTCAGCAAAGTGGCAGGATACAAGATCAACATACAAAAATCAATTGGATTTCTGGACAGTGACAAAGAGAAAACAGAACTTGAGCTTAGAAAAACAATACCCTTCACAATTGCTAATCACAGATAAAATACCTGGGAGTAAGTCTAACCAGAAACACACAGGATCTATTCAAAGAAAATTACAAAACATTACTACATGAGTGGCCTAGTGGCAAGAAGCTGCACTGCAATCCCAGAGATAGGCGGTTCTAATCCACCAGATGCTCTGCTGGAGAAGGAGGTGCCATCTCCTCCTGTACCAGTCAGATCCAATTTGACGGTACACACACACACACACAAAATAATAAAAATAAAACAAACAAACAAAAAACCTCAAACATTACTACATGAAACAAAAAGAGACCTGGAGAAGTGGAAGGATATCCCTTGTCATGGATAGGAAGACAATTTGTAATTATATTTGGACTGGAAAGAGGCCCCGAATAAGCAAAGCACTCCTTAAAAAGAGAAATAAGGTAGGAGGCATCTCACTCCCTGATTTCAAATTCTACTACACTTCCATGGTGGTTAAGATAGTGTAGTACTGGTATAATGATAGATCAATGGAATAGAATAGAAAATTCAGAAATCAGCCCATCTACATATAGCAATTGATTTTTAACAAAGAGATGAAATCAGTGGGGAAACAACAACCTTTTTTAACAAATGGTGCTGGCAAAATTGGAAAACTACCTGCAGAAAACTCAGGCAAGACCCACACTTAACTTCATATACAAAAATCACTTAAAATGGATCATGGACCTAGGATTATACATTTCATTAAAGAAAAGCTTGGAAGAACTGTAGAAGTCTTCATCCACTACATAAACAGTCTTCCAAGCATTCTGAAAAGTCTACAACCAGGAAAGGATAAAGTAGATGAGGGGACCTTCTAAGAATCAAATCCCTATGCACATCTAAAAACTTCTCCAACAGAGTAAAAAGGAAAGCTATAGATTGAGAAAAAATATTTGGTAATGACGTGTCAGATAAGTGCCTTATATCTAGAATTTATAAAATACTCGAGCATCACAACAAGATAAAGGTAAATAATCCAATAGAAAAATGGGCACAGGATATGAACAGACACTTCACCAAAGAAGACATCCAGATGGCCAACAAGCACGTGAAGAAATGCTTAAAATCCCTAGCTCTTAGAGAGATGCAAATCAAAGCAACTATGAGATATCATCTCACCCCAGTCAGAATAGCAAAATTTAACAGAACAGCAAACAACAAATGCTG
>NW_006399880.1:5789721-5791003 GCF_000299155.1 Elephantulus edwardii | reverse complement strand
TTTAGAGCTGTTGTGCATAGGGTCGCTATGAGTCGGAAACGACTCGATGGCACATAACAACAACAACAACAACAACAACAACATTAAGTTAATCTAGTTCTGAAAGAACAACACTATCTAATATGTACATTTATATTTGCCTGACTCCTGTAGACTACTCTGAATTGTCTCAGTTAAGAATCATAGCAACATTATTAGGCAGGTGTTATGTTATTGCTGCTTTATAGGTTATAAAAACAGGTTATAGTGTTTAGATAGTAATCTAGGTCTGAAAATGTCTGAAGTCTATGCTCAGAGCCCATCCTGCTGTGCAGTGTTTGGACAGGCCTTAGAGGCCATAAGAAGCAATGGACAGAGGTCAACATTCTATCCATTTGGCCACAACCACTAAATCAAGTGTTTAGGACTTAAGGGAATGTTATGGGGTTCTTTTTGCCTCTAGGTCTCAATTTCTCCAGCTGAAAATTGAAGCAGCACTGTGACAGTTTTAATATAGATTAGTCAAGGAAGACTTCTTTGTGGAAAAAGCCTTTGAGCAAAGAACTGATTGATAAGAAGGAAAACACAAAATTGAGCACATAAAAGTTGTGTGGAATTAGTGCAAAAAGGATAATTTTCTCTAGAAACGCCATAGTAGGTAAATTACTACTGAAAATTATTCAAGTTTAAGACAGATTCACATGAATGCCTTTATAAAGCCCTTAACTCACCCATTCCACAAATATTTACTGAGCTGCAGGACTATTTCAGTCGTGTTTTGTGAGTAAATTTTCCACACCACTTCATTATTTAATTTTACTATGATTCAGTAGGCTCAAAATTATATAATCTGTTCAGATTCTATTGTAATTACTAATTGTTGTAATTATGTGACTCCTCTCTAAACAGGTTAAACAAAAGCAGCAGCAAGAGCTGAGTGCACATGATTACTGCACGCTGCTGTGTCAGTTTATGCAGAAAGTGTTTATTGAAAGACCTCCAATGATCTTAGGGTCAATCAGATTGCATTTGGACCACGGTTATATGCTTAAAGCCTAAAGGAGAAATATTGTCTAAGGATCATCAAATCTATCTCTGCCTATGCTTTTATATCTCCTCACTTCTCTCCATGCCCACAGCTACTGTTCTGGTACAAGATACCATCATCTTCTATCTCTATTTTATCCTTGACTGCTCCTAATCCATTCTCCATGCTATAGCCAAGATGATAGAGTCCTAAAATGAAAATTGTCCAATACACTCACCTTTAAGTACTTTAATATATATATCTATTATCTATTAT
>NW_006399880.1:5779589-5789621 GCF_000299155.1 Elephantulus edwardii | reverse complement strand
CCCATACATATGTGCCCATATGTATACCCATATACATATATACACATGTATACATATATACACATGAATACATATATACACATGTATACATATATATACATATACACACATATATACATATATACCCATATATACATATGTATACATATACACATATATATACATATGTATACATATACACATATACATACATATACATATATAAATACATATACATATATATATAGCTGATGTTGTTAGTTGTCATTGAGTTGAGTACTACTCATAGCGACCCTCTGAAGAAAAAAGATCTGAACCTATTCCTGTACTGAGCCATTCTCACTCTTCCTGACACACATTGCAGCAGTTACCTTTTCAGTCCACCTGGTTGAGAGTCTTCTTCTCCTTCATTGACCCTCCACCCTTCCCAACATCATGTTTTTCTCCAAGAAATAGCCCCTCCTAGCAATGTATTCAAAGTATGTGAGGTGAAGGCTCATCATTCTTGCCTCCAAAGAGCAATCTGGCTGCACCCTAAGACATAGGTATTCGTTTTTTTAACTGTGCATGAAATAATCAGTGATCTTCTCCAACACCACAGCTCAAAGGCATCAATTCTTTTTCTGTCATCCTTATTCACTGTCCAGGTCTTAGATGCATAGCAAGTAATCGGAAAGACCATGGCCAGAATGACACACCTTAGTCCTCAAACTGACATCAATCACTACTCCTCAATAATTTAGAAAGACCCCTTATTGCAGATTTTCTCAATGTAATGCATCTCCTTATTTCCTGACAGCTCGTCCCAAGGGTATTAATTGTGGATCCAAGCAAGATAAACCTGTTGACGGTTTCTATCTCCTCTCCATCCATCATAACACTGCCTATTGTTCCACAGGTAAGAATCCTTGTTATCTTGATATTAAAACACAATCCATACTGAAGGCTGCATTCCTTGTTCTGCAATAAGTGCTTCCTTCTGCAACAAGTGCTTCAAATCCTCCTCACTTTTAGCAAGTAAGCTTGTGTCACCTTCATAACACAGGTTATTGATGCCACACTCTTCTTCATAGGATCCAGCTTCTTGGATAATTTACTCAGCATATAGACTGAACAGGTATGGATACAGAATATATTACTGAAGCACTCCCTTTGCAATTCCAAACCCTGCACCATTTGCACCACAGCCTGCTGGTCAAGGTATAGGTTCCTCATGAGCACAATCAAGTGCTCCGGGATTCCCATTCTTCTCAGAGTTAGCCACAGTTTGTCATGATCCACACAGTCAAATGCCTTTGTATAGTCAGTAAAACACAAATATATATTCTTCTGGTATTCTTTACTTTCAGCCAGGATCCATCTGGCCTCATCAATGATATCCCTGGTGCCACAGCCTCTTCTAAATCCTGCTTGAACTTCTGGCAATTCCCTATGTATTGTTCCAGCAGATTTTGAATGATCTTCAGCAGTATTTTGCTAGCATGTGATATCAATGATATTGTTTGATAATTTCCACATTCAGCTGGATCACCCTTCTTGGGAACAGGAACAAATACAGACATTTTCCAATCCATTGGCCAGACAGCCATCCTCAAAATTTCCTAGCATAGGCTGGTGAGCACATCCAAAGATGTATCAGTTAATTGAAACAAGTCAATTGGTATGCCATCTGTTTCTGGGGCCTTATATTTTTGCCAATGCCTTCAATGCAGCTTCCACTTCCTCTTTCATTACCATTGGCTCCTAGTCATATGGTACTTCCTAAAATTTTTCAGTGTCAGTCAATTCTTTCTCGTGCAGTGACTCTGTGTATTCCCTCCATTTTCTTTTTATGCTTTCTGGGTCATTCAATATATTGCCCAGAGCATCTTTCAACATTTTGACACGAGGCCCATATTTATTTTCAGTTCTTTTAGCTTGAGAAACACAGAACGAATTCTTCCCTTTTGATTCTCCAATTCCAGCTTTCTGCACATTCCATCATAATAATTTGCTTTTTCCTCCCAAACTGCCCTTTGAAACTGTCTATTCAGCTTTTTTACTTCGACATGGGCTTCCCAATGTTACAGTGTAATCTTTAGAGTCTCTTCTGACATCCATTTCAGTTTTTTTTTCTTTCTCCTCTGTTTCTGTAATGACCTTTTGCTTTCTTCATAGATGATATCCTTGATATCATCCCACAACTCATCTGGTGTTCTATCATTGGTGTTCAATGCCTCAAATCTGTTCTTAAGATGATCATGAAATTTTGATGGAATTGAGTAAAGATCATATCTTGGTTCCTGTGAAATTATTTTCATTTTCTTTGGCCTCAATTTGAACTTGCATATGAATAATTGATGATCTGACCTACAGTCTGCCCCTGGCCTAGTTCTGACTGCTGGTACTGAGCTTCTCCAGTGATTTCTTCCACAAATGCAGTCAGTATGATTCCTATGCAGCCCATTCGGTGAAATCCACATGTAAAGTCATTTTTTGTGTCTTTTAGAAAAAGCATTTGCAATGAATAAGTCTTTGTAAATACAAAATTTAATCATTCTCTTTCCAGCCTCATTTCTATCACCAAGCCCATATTTTCTAACTACTTTTCTTTCATTATTGTTTCCTACTTTTGCATTCCAGTCACCAATTATCATTAGCGCATCCTGATTCCATGCTTGGTCAATTCCAGATTGCAAAATTTGGTAACAATTTTCAATTTCTTCCTCTTTGGCACTAGATGTAAGAGCATATACTTGAGTAATAGTCATGTTAACGGATCTTCCCTGTATGCATATGGATATTATTCTATCACTCACAACATTGTATTTCAGGGTAGAACTTGAAATTGACTTTCTGACTGTGAATGCAACACCGTTCTTCTGTTTTTCATTCCCTGTGTAGTATATCATATGATTAACTGATTCAAAGTGGCCAAATCTGGTCCATCGCATCTCACTAATGCCTAGTATATCAATATCCGTGTGTTCCATTTCATTATTAACAATGTCCAATTTTCCAATATTCAAACTACAAACCATCTACTAATTATTAAACTATGTTTGTTATTGATTTTCTTCATTTCAGTTAACTTCTAATCTGGGCTCTACCACTATGCTACTATAAATATCCTCTTTAGTTCAGTATTCATAGGGTTTTCAAAAGCCTTTTATTTAGGAAGTAGATGTTCCTAATTCCAAAAGGGTTTTCCATCATGGATGGATTTTGGTGGAGCTGCCTGATTAAGATATATAGAGATGGAGATAGAGATAGAGATGAGAGAGAGAGCGAGAGAGAGAGAGAGAGAGAGAGACGTAAGTATACAGATAAATATAGATAGGTAGATAGATAGATAGATAGATAGATAGATAGATAGATAGATAGATAGATAGATAGATAGATAGATAGATAGATAGATAGATAGATAGATAGATAGATATCAGGATATATAAAATATATATAATATAATATATAAAATCATGTCAGAATTCATAGAACTCTCCATCTGAAAAGAGAGTGAATTTTATGTATCAAACTATGTCTCAATATATTCAATTTAAAAACATGGCCAATAATAGCTTTTGCTCATCTTTCACCAGGTGGTGGGATTATTTAGTGATTACCTTAGATTCAAAGCCCAACCTCAAGGCACCACTTATTAACTGGATAAGATCTGTTGTTTCATTGTTGTTATGTGCTATCGAATTGACTCCAACTCATAACCACCCTGTGTATAATAGCTCTGAACTCTGCACTATCCTGAGCCTATCATTGACACAGCTACCCCCATCCCAGTTACTGTAATAATCCATCTCATCCAGGGTCTTCCTTTCCTGCACTTGACCTTCTACCCCTTCCAAGCATGATGTCTTTCTCTAGATACTGGTCTTTGCTGGCCACATGCACAAAGTATATGAAACTGAGCTTCAAAATCCTTGCCTCCAAGAAGTAGCCTGTTTCACCTGCTCCAGGATAAACTTGTTTGTTCCCTTCATAGCCCATGTATGTTTAATACTCTTCTCCAGCACCACAACCAAAAGGCATCAATTCTTCTGTCATCTTTGGTCCTTGTCCACCTCCCTGATGAATAGCAAGTAATTGTGAAGACCATGGCCTGAAGCAGGTGCACCTTAGTTTATAAACTGATGTTGTTACTCTTCAACACTTCTGAGAGATCCCTAACAGCAGCTTTCCCCAGAGCAATTCATCTTTTGATTTCCTAACTGCTGTGCCAATATTATTGATTGTGGAGCCAAACAAGTAAAAATAATTAACAATTTCACTCTTTTCTCCATTTGGCCCTGTGGTAAAAATCTTTGGCTTCTTGATGTTGAGCTTTAGTTCATATTGAAGACTATAGTCCTTGACCTTCTGCAGAAAATGCTGCAGGTCCTCCTCAGTTTCTGCGAGCAAGGTTGTGCCATCTGCATAACACAAGTTATTGATAAGTCTTCCTCCATTCCTGATGCTATATTCCAACTCATAAAGTCCAAACTCCCAAAATATCTATCCTGCATATCTTGGCGGTGATGGTGTTGATTGCCATTAAGCATGACTCATAACGACCCTATGAACAAAAAGCTTGAAGCCCCGCTACAACTACCGACATTTATCAAAGTTCATAGGGTTTCAGGAGGCATGTTATTTAGGAAGTGGATGCCACTCCTGCAGATAAATATTTTAAAAATCAGCTGCCATCATGTTCCTGAGTGGCACAAGAAATTAATTGTTTGATTACTAACCAAAAGATTGGTGGTTTGAAACTACCCATAGATACCATGGGTGAAAGATATGGTGATATGCTTCTGAACTATCACAGTCCTGAAATCCCATGGAAAAATCCCAGCTCTATTCTGAAACATACAAGGTGGCAAATGAGTAATCCCCACTATATCACCTAAACTCTGTCCTTATTATCCTTGGTTGTCAAAATAAGATGAGTTCTGTTGGCCCAGGGGGAAGAAGCTGCGCTGCAATCCTGAAGGTACGTGATTCAAATCCACCGGCTGCTCCACGGGAGAAGGCTGAGTAATCTCCTTCTGTGCAATTAACTTGCTTTGAAAGCTCACTGAAGGATTAACTATGGGTCAGTTCCGACTCTTTGGTACACAGCAACCACAACCTGTTTCTTGGACTTGTAATGAAAATTAAGTGAGTTAATGCCTATGAAGCACTTAAAACAGAACCAATTGTATAATAATTGTACCTTATCACAAGTCTTATAATTTCTGTTATAACTAAACCTTAACCCGTTCTTTCATCATCTGTCCTATATTATCTCTTTCAGTATACACATTTCTTTGTTTGGCTACCTCCTTCTGTGTAATATCACTTTTTTGAGGAAGTTTTCTCTCCCAGTGAGCCAGACACCTTTCCCATGTTCTCCCAGTGTTCTCTGTACTTGTGCCTCTAACAGTCCTCCTTAGAGTTTGCACTCTATTAGCCTGTTTACTGACCTGTCTTCTCCTAAGATTTTACACCATTTATAGAGAGTATTTATACTGTGTCTTGGAATTAAGGTTTATTCTAAACAACTATTTGTCAAATGACTATATATTAGTGTCTTTTCACTTTACCTGACTATCACCTGCTTTATTATTGTATTTATAGGTCTGTCCTGGAGAGGGTGAAATCAGAAAGCTCCATCTGACAAACTTTGGACATGTTGCAAGGAGGGACCAGTCCTTAGAGAGGGTCATCATGCTTGGGAGGGTGGAGGGACAGCGCAGGAGAGGAAGATCCTCGATGAGATAGATTGACTCAGTAACGGGACTAATGGGGGTATGCATGTCAGAGACAGTGAGATTGGCACACGACAGAGCAGGGTTTAGGGCTGTTGGACACAGGGTCGCTATGAGTTGCAGGCTACTCTAGCTCATAACAACAACAACATGGTTAGGAAAGAAAATATAAACAAAAGACTTTACAGAAACATAATAGTTGGAATTTACTTTGAAAAGCTGCAACCTGGTTGGGTATTTAAAATAAAAGACATTTAATCCAAAGAATTGTTGGATAGTGAAAAAGCAAATTAAAAAAATCCTAAGGAAATGCTAGCATGAGTATGAATGTAGTTACTACTCTTTAGGATCAAGGGAATAAAAGAAGAGGAGAAACTACCAGTTCGTGTACACGGCTGATGATGAGTATTAGAGAAGGTAGAGTCACAAAGCTGCAACTTGACCCTTCAGGTTAGAGAACACATAGGTAGCACTCTTAGCACTGAAAGACGCTGGTGGCAAAGCTGTAAAAGTCGTCTGCTGGTGCAGGAATACCAACAGAAGCTGGTATCAGGAAGAAAGTGACTTCTCCCCTTCCTTCACCTCCCATTCTCCCTTCAGCATCTTGCATTCACAACACTAAAAACTCTGCATATGTGGTTTGTAAACTCCCTGTCAACCCAAAATCACAGAGCAAATATAAAAAGGTGGGATTGGAGCTGAGAAGCAAAAGGTACATAACTGACACAAGCAAAAAATCTGGTACAACCTAGCAGGTAACATATATACAGATTTCACAAAATTAGGAAATTCTTGCCAACAGTTTCTAATCTTCACTGTTTTGCAGGTTGATTATGTCCTTGGATGAGTAGCTTATCTCCCAAGTGTTGAGATTCTAATCCCAGCAAGTTGAAGCAACCAGATTATCTCTAAGAGCCTTTCCAAGTATAAGCTAGATTGTGTGTGTGTATGTGTGTGTGTGTGCGCGCACACACATGTGTACATGCACACAAATCTTTTTATTATTATTATTATTAATACTAGTTTATTTAGAAAATTCAAATACATTGTTTTCCAGAACAGACTCTTCCAATTTCCCTCACCCTTGTACGCATCACATTCTACAACCCCATGATTAATCCCTCCATCCTCTACTTCTACCCTCCTCTCATTGAATTCTTATACTCCTCTACAATAGTGGTCTTATACAGTATTTGTCCTCATGGGACTGAGTTAATTCATTCAGCATAATCCTCTCCAGTACCTCCCAAGTGAAGTAATAATTTACAAAATCTTTGCTCCTGCGTCCTGAATAATACTCCATTGCGTAAATGTAGCATCATTCTCAAACCATTCATTTGTGGTTGGACATCTGAGCTGTTTCCATGTTCTTGTGATGGTGAATAATGATGCTATGAACATTGGTGTACAAGTCTCCATTTGTGCCTCAGTTCTCATTTTCTCAGGGTATATTCCAAGCAGTGGAATAGCTGGGTCATATGGAATTTCTATGTTCAGCTTTTTAAGGGACTGCCAAACTGACTTCCAGAATGGTTGTACATTTTGAAAGGAGGAGCAATAGGGAGTTGATAAGGATTTCTGAGTGATGTTATCACTCTAGGGAACCCCATCACTCAGAGGCCTTAGCCATCAAGCAAATGTGGTAGTTCCTCTTTCCGGTTCTGCATCTACTGTTGACTTGCTCCAAAGAAATGGAGAAGGAGCCCAGGGCGGTAATTTTCTTACGTCATGACTCTCTTTTGGCCAAACTGACTCCAAAACAGCTGCTACAGGGAATGCTACAGTGTGACCTTGATGTAATTACAAACTAAATAACTAGATTAGGGGGATGAGAAAAGAGACCAAAAAGTTAGAAAGAGGCAGTGAAAGAAGTAGGAGGGGGTTTGCACATATAGCTCTTAATAATTCTGTTATTTCTTATGGACATCAGCAGTATTTCCCCAGCCCTCTCTCATTAGCATTGACCCTCAGGTTCCTTGGCCCTGTTAGGAGAAGAGAGACTGCATTTAAGTTTCAGCCTAGACACACATTAACCTGTAGACCTTAAGTAAGGCATTCATTTTTGCTTCTTTTAATCTTCACTTTCTCCATCTGCAAATCTGCCTGCCTTTCAAGATCATAAAAAGTGCTTTCTCAATTAGGGTGCTTTTTACAAAATTGGATTCATTTTATTAAAATGTATTAAGCTCTAAAGCCTATTTATAATAATGTAGTGAGCACACTTGAGTTTTTATATATATATATATCTGTATGTTATACTTCAATAAAGGAGTTATCCCCAAAAAGGAACTAAAGGTGACTTAAGTATATTTAATTTAGCAAATACTAGTCATATCATGTGATAAGAAGTGGCCTAGTTAGATAATAAAGCCAGCAGTATGAGTAAATATACATGGTGGAGCTAAGTACTTTAGATTTTACATAAACCTCCTCCACCCACTGTCATTGACAGCAAAGCTATAGGACAGATTAGAACTGTCTCATAAGACTTCTGAAGCTCTAAATCTTTACATAGTTGAAATTCTGTAAATAAATTGTTTACTCAAACTCTAACTTTGCAAAAGGGAAATCATGTTTATTGCAGATAATTTAGAAGCAACAAAAAAAGCACAAAGGAAAATTGAAATTGAGTATAATTTTACATAAACAAAAGTGCTTTGTGAACTGTGATTGCCCCTTGTCTAGAAAAAACTAACTGGTGTAAACGTTGCATCTCTATTTCTTTACTTCTCTCTACTTCTTGCCAGGCTTCAGTAGTTAAGAGTTCTTATACAATAGATATTTGTTATGTATCTTCAAGTCAGAACCTACTTGTAAGTGAATCTTTAGACGGTTTTCAGAAGCATGAGAGGAGACTGCCCATCGTCCTCTCACAGAGCAGCTGGTGGATTAGAGCCTCCTACTTTTGGATTGACAGCACAATTCCTTACCTCTAAGCCACCAGGGCTCTCATATATTATAGGCAGAGGTTGCAATTCAAGGACCTAAAGAAATCAAAAAGCATATAAAGAATGAAAAAAGTCAGAATGTTGTACTGTTGTTAAACGTTGTCCAGTTGTTCACAACTCATAGCAACCCTATGAACAGCAGATCAAAACTATACTGCACCATGCTCACGATATCCACCATACTCAAGCCCCTTGTTGTAGTTACTGTGTCAATCCAACTCGACAAAAGTCTTCTTCCTCTTTCCCAGCAAGATGGGTTTTTTCCCCAAAGACTAGTGCCTCCTGACAAGATACCCGTAGTATATGAGATAAGGATTTACCATCCTTGCCTCAAAGGAACACCTTGGATACAATTCCTCTAAGACTGATTTATTTGCTTGCTCTTTTGGCAAACCATGGGATATTCAATACTTTTCATCAACACCACAATTTAATTATTTTTGCATCTTCCATAACCATTCTCCATCTTTCATTTGTATATGAAACAAATGAAAATACCATGGTTTATGTTAGGCACACCTTATTATTATTTTTTTAACACCTTAGTCTTTAAATTGACAAGCCAAACAGTCGGGGTGAGACAAATGCAATGCCAAAAGGCATCTGATTTAAAAGCTGGACATCCCTCAGGAGTGGTGAACACTGTTGCAAACTCAAGATCTTTGCCCCAAAAAAGTAGCTTCTACTCAGTTGAAACACACTTTCCAATTGTGTCCACTTTCCAATATGACTGGATCACTTTTATTTTTAGAAGAAGTAGGGCATATGGGATTTTATGGCAAAGTACCCACTTTTTAAAATCTGGAATTGAGTCTCTTTTATTCTTTTAATTCTGCAAGCCAGATAAAAGTGAGATGTGACCTAGGACTGCCCATTAGCAACTCTGCTAAAGGCTAAGTCAATAGGGGAGAGTTCGTTAAAGGTCTTCAGCAAAGAGGTAATGGGAACAGATGTTTAGTTAGAAAATTCCTCAGGCAGTTGGCATGAAGACTGGGCTAGAATGGAAAGGGTGAAAATAATATAAATATATTACTCCCAGTGAGAGAGGATTAGTGAGTCAGCTGGACCAGTGGATAGGGATGCGGGTTGAAAGGGTTGATGCCAGCAACGCCAGATGTAAGCCAATGTAATAGTTTTGCCCAGAGCACTGGTGACCCACTGCTCAAGTCTGAGGAAGGAACTACCTGCTTGATGAAGGACAAGTGTTGAAGAGGAACCTCCACTACCACAAGATAAAGGTAAATAATCTAATAGAAAAATGGGCACAGGATATGAACAGACACTTCACCGAAGACGACATTCAGGTGGCTAACAAGCACATGAAGAAATGCTCAAAATCCCTAGCCCTAAGAGAGATGCAAATTAAAAAACTATGAGATATCATC
>NW_006399880.1:5770586-5778871 GCF_000299155.1 Elephantulus edwardii | reverse complement strand
CAATGAATGAATGGAAATCCAAAGTCTCTGTAAATTTTTATTGAAATTAATAATAAATTTAAATAAAATTTTAAAAAAGAAGAGGAACCACCTGATACTGGAAGAGCCTCCTCTCAAAATAGCAAAGAAACAAAACACATCATTGGTTGTGAAGGTTATGGGGCAGAACTATAAGATGACTAGGAGGGAAAGGAATGTAGCTTGAGCAGCTCCAACAAGGAGTCAAGAGAAGGAAGAAAAATGTATTCAATATGAAGGGTACAAGAGAAGCTGGAGCTCACTTGTTTGCAGAAGTTCTTTATTGAGCGGAAGACCCTCTATGAGATGGATTGATTCAGTGACTGGGGTAATCGGGATGGGTGTGTAAGAGGCAGTGCGATTGGCACAGGATAGAGCAGGGCTTAGGGGTGTTGTACATAGGGTCACTATGAGTCGCAAACGACTCGACGGCACATAACAACAACAACATGTGGCAGCCAAAGGTGGCTGATTTTAATCTGCAGCCCTCAAGCCTGGTTTTAATTGTTTTTGGTCAAACATTTCTCTAAGTGGTATTGCACTGGTCTGTCCATTTGCTGTACAAAGGTCACTCATGGTTGCTGTGACACTGATGTGCAAAATGCGATAATGGCTACCCACGGTGGACAGTGTTTGCTGGACCTCCCTGATTAAAACAAGCTTGGAAGCAGGAGTGGCATCCACTTCCAAAATGGCTTGCTTCTGGAAATTCTATGAACTTAGAGAAATAATAAAAGTTATATAAGTGTTCAGGTCTTTTGTTCGTAGGGTCGCTATGAGTTGTCTACAACTCAACGGCACTTAACAACAACATGTGACAGTGGTGTGAGTTCCTGGGAGGTGAGGGGAATGCAGTGATAGGCAAGGCCTGATAATGTCCGTTCTGTCTTTGTCCTCTCAAAGTCCACTGGAAGACAAAGACATGAAGCAGGGAACCTCACAAGGAAACACAAAGGTGAAAAACTGTGGTAAGTGCTATGAAGTAGGCAGAGCAAGGTGCTCTGTCTGAGTTATGTTCCAGAGGGTGGGGCTAGACTTCCAGAGGAAATGATGATTAAGCTAATAGCTGGACATGAGTAAGCACCAATGAGGTAAACAGAGGGAAAGGAAAGCTTCAAGGCATTGGGAACAGAATGTGCAAATACCTGACTCACAGGAAGAGATGAGGAGGCTCCTGTGACTGGAGCAGGGCAAGAGGGGTGGGAGCAGCCACTTCAAAGGCCTGAGGGGCCCTGACAGCAGGAGGGGAGGGTTTGCTCTGTGTGGTCCGCACAGACATATATTCTAGTTGGCCACAGGCACATTCTTTCTAAGGGAACTAATGGAGGTATTTTGGGTTCACTTGTTTGGCTTTCAGTTAATAAAAATAAAAAGCTATCATTTATTCAGTTTCACTATGTGCCACACCCTGTTATAAATAATTGTCTCATGAATTCAAACAGAAGCCTCATGAGATTAATGTTAGTCTTCCCCTTATCTGTTAATATGTAACAAACCGCTTCAAACTTCACTTGGGGAAAACATCCCTTTCTTGGTCTTTCTTAATTCTGAAAGAGGTTCAGCTGCATCAATTTTACTTGGGTTTTTCATGCCTTTATGGTTAGATGGTGAGTGGGCATGAAATTCTCAAGAAGCTAAAGATGGAATGGTCACAGGATAGAATTAAGGCTGGAATGGCTTGGGTGAGGGTTGAGACCAGCTCAGACATCCCTCTCCAAGATGCTTCTCTTATATATGGCTGCTTTGGGGTCCCTGTGTAGCTGTACTACTGTTTACATGGTAGAGGACTTCTCTCAGTGCAAGCATTTCAAGAGACAAGAAATTAGAATCTTCTTAGAAGCGACCTCCTAGAACCAGCCCAGTGTCACATGTGTGTTATTTATCTGGTAAAGCAGCCGTCAGTCACAGAGTTAAGAGGGTGGAAGAATAAACTATTCCTCTTGATGAGAGAACATAATAAAGCTTTGTCTCACACACTTTGGGGCATGTTGGTAGGATAGGCTGTTCCTTAAGGAATGACATCATACCTGGAAAGGCAAAAGGTCTTTGAAAGAGAGGAAGACCCATAACAGGCTGTATTGACACAGTGACTCCAGCAATGGGCTCAAGTATGTAAAAAATGACAATACAGAAAAGGACAGTTTTCAGACCTGTTGTTTGTTCATAGGGTTGCCAAGAGTCATACTTGACTCTATAGCACTTAGTAACAACAACAATCTGATGAGGGAGCTCTGATGGCTTATCAAATATGGACTTAGGCTGCCAACACAAAGGCATATGGTTCAAATCCACTAGCTTCTCCATGGGAGAAAAATGCACAATCTCCTCCATGTGATTTATAGCCTCTGAAAACCCATTGGAGGGTCAGCTGTGAGATAACAACAAACAAGTTGATGAGTGAGGAATCTTTGGCAGCAAAGTCTGCAAAAAGTTGCACTGCTAACCCAAAGGTCCAGCTCTTTGATGCATAGCAAGCAATTGCGAAGACTATGGCCTAGATCAGGTGCACCTTAGTCTTCAGACTGATGTTGTTGCTCCTCAGTACTCTGGAGAAGTCTCTGACAGCCGACATTCCCAGTACAATTCATCTCTTGATTTCCTGACTACTGATATAAAGAATGTTGATTGTGGAGCTAAGTAAACTAAAGCTGTGAATAATCTCTATCTCTTCATCATCCATCATGATGCTGCCAATCGTCCTAGTGGTGAGAATCTGTGTTTTCTTGATGTTGAGCTTCAATCCATATTGAAAGCTGCAGTCCCTGACCTTCTGCAGCAAGTGCTTCATTCAGGTCTCCCTCAGTTTCAGCAAGCAGGGTGGTGTCATCTGCATAAAGCAGGTTTGCTAGAGATGATAGAAAGATAACTGATGCCTTTGAGCTGTGGTGCTGGAGAAGAGTGTTGAATATACCATAGAGTGGCAGGAGAACAGGTTCTTCCTAGAGAGGGTGAAAGCAAGGATCCTGAGGCTTCGTCTGACATACTTTGGGCATCTTGCAAGGAAGAACCAGGAGAGGGAGACCCTCAAAGAGATGGATTGATTCAGTGACTGGGGTAATGAGAGTAGGTGTGTCAGAGACAGTAAAGTTAACAGGATAGAGCAGGTTTCAGGGCTGTTGTATAAAGGTTTGCTATGAATTGCAATCAACTCAATGGCAAATAACAACAATAACACAAAGGTCACATGTTTCTGGTAGTTTGAATCCATTAGAAATTCAAAGGGAAAAAAAGCTTGCCAATCTCCTCCCTTATGGTTTACAGCCTTGGAAAACCAATGGAAGGTGAGTGATGAGATGGTTTTGACTTGAAGGCAATGAAAGAGAAAGAGAGAGATTTGGTGAGGAAAAAGGAGGTGGTGCAGACCAGAGAGAACGGATTTATGTCTGTAATTTTGTACTTAGCCATTAGAATTACCATCCCCGTTTACAGATAAAGATTAAAGTTGAACATGAAATTTGTGTATGGTCACCAAACTCGCAAGTCGGAGAACTCCCAAGTCAGGATGCAAACTCAATCCTACCTGACTCCAAAACATCCTGTATTTAACCATTGTAATGCCTATTCCTAGCAAAGGAGAAAGCAATAGGAAAAAGTCCTGGGCTCTAGTCCCAGCACTGCCTGCAACTTGCTAGGTGATGTTGAACAAGTTTTTTCTCATCTCTGGACCTCAGACTCTTCCTCTGTACAGAAGAAAGCTTGCATTTCAGCCCTGCTCTCGTGCTTCAAGGCCTGGAGACCTCTGCTTTGTCATCTGAGCTGTTGGCTGGCTCCTTCAGCCACTCAGCACGTTAGCTCCACGCCCAGGGCAGGAGCTGAGGCTCTTCCTCTTTGCCTTTTTCCTCATAGCAACGCTCAGCTTTGCTGCCCTGGCTGTTCTGTTTACTCAGTCTCTCCAGCGCTTCCCAGTAACCAGAAGCAGCACCACTTTCTCTCCACATCACAGCCACCATAGAACAGCTGCTTTCTTTCTGAGTTTCAGAACTGAGACTAGTGATATATTTTACATTTTTTATGCCAGGAAGGGCACGCCAGATTTTGTCTCACTTTGAAAATAATTAGTACTTCATAACAGTATACTCAATGAGACTTTGATTAAATCAATCCATGTTCTTCACGTCTGTGCAAACTGCAGAATTATATATTGGGCCGCAAACTACTGAGACTAGGGATAGCGTTGGCTACATCACTCTTGTCAACAGTACATGGTCAACAGTATGAGCCCATGAACAGGATCTATTCCTAAATGTGACTTTAAGTTGCACATCTAGATTATTAGGAACAGTTACATATGATTCTTATTTAGCTTTACTTTAGTGTAAGGAAAGCCTTTCCAATGATTTAAAAGCTGCACACACTGCAAGGGAAGGTGACTGTGATGAAGAGTTGTTTGCAAGTAGGGATTGATTCAATTGCTTCAAAGTGCGGAAAAATTTGCATGACGCTAAAGGGCAAGTATGAGTTGTGTACAACTCATATGTTTGTAATCTGAGAATTTATTGTACCTAAAAATAAAACAAGATAAAACCTAAATCTTAGTAGATTAAACAAAACAAATTTGATGATTACATCAGCATATCATTTTTTTTTCCTTCTTACCTTTCAGTTCTTTTATTTTTCTATGTTACGGATCAATTAATTCTTGAAGACATTTGAACATTTAGACAAATAGACATTTATCTATTCTACCTCATCTTAACTATTGCTTTATTCTAGTCATTTAGGAAGTTTTTGATAGAAAAGCCACAAGTAAATGGCTTTCAAAACATGTATATATTTTTTTCACAATTTAATATGTCAGTAGTTCAAATTCAGGGCTGACTCGAGGGAAGGCTTTCTCTCTGTCAGTTCTGGGGGCAGGTGCTTATCATCAATCTTCTTCCGAGTCTAGCAAGGTCCCAGGTCCACAGGACCCACTCTACTCTCACCTCTCCTTTCTTTGTGGGGGTCAACCTCTCTGAATTCAAAAGAGATTATAAAGATTAACTCAAGATTCTGTTTGCTCCTATGGACACTATTCTGCATCATTAGCATAGCGGCCTCTCCTCTTGCTTTATTAACATCATAAACTCACCGTTTGCAGTCTGACTCATAGCAACCGTCCAGTGGGTATGTGAGGCTATCAATTGTTATAGGACAAGACTCTCTCTTCCTTCCATTGAGCCTTTGATGACTCACAGCCTTTGAGTTAGAAGCACTGTTGGTTACAAACTACACCTCCAGAACTCCCTATCAGATCACAAAGTTTAGGAGAATTATAATAAGAAGAATCATTGCCTAGTCAAGCTGACTAATATTTTGGGAGTTGGGGAAAGGACATAATCCAATCTATACAGTACAGTTAATTTCTAATTGTCTTTTTCCCCCCCCCTATCTCCTTAAAAGTTTTTGTAAGTCTGATATGTTTTTTCCTAGGAATATTGACCTTTTTATTTGTCACTGAACTTAAGCTTGTCCTCAGATCTTTTCCTAACTTCTCCTGTCCTAGCTACACTATAAGAATTGGAAGCTGTGAATGAGATTGAGAATCAAAAGCCCGGTGTTGCCTTTCCACATGTTGTTCTTGTTGTTGTTAGGTGCCATGGAGTGGAGTACGACTTACAGTGACTTCCTAAACAACAGATCTGAGCCTGTGCCCTCCTCCTCATCTCTGACACACTCAAATCCATTCCACTTGTCACTGTGTCAATCCTACACTGTCCTCTTCTCTTAAATTCTTTCCTCATTGTTTACTTGTTTGTCTGTCCACCCCTTCAGGGAGTTGGAGTACCAGCGAGTGTTTCTAGAGAAATTATTTACATAAAGGAGATTGCACAAATCAAATCTAGAGAGCAGCTGGGCATGGAGCAGCACTGCCCTAATCAATGTGGGGTGACTACCTCCCACCAGGTCTCATGCTGCCGCTGAGTGAGGGCTCTATAGAAGCAGCTAGAAAGCACTCAGCAAGGTAATCCTTAAGGGCACTGCACCTCTGAGACAGAATGATTTCCAGGCCTGCTAATCCACTGAACTGTCAAAAAAAGGCCACCTCAGCAGAGATTCTCAGCGCAGCAAATGTTAACTTTAGCAAGCTCACTCTCTCCTCTAATGGTAGCTTCCTCATTTGCTCAAGTTTTGTCTTTATTTTCATTTCCTGATTTCTTTTCACATCCTTCCTCTTCCCCCTTGAAAGTGTTACTAAAAATTCTAGCAATTTCTACTTTTGTTTCTTTGGCATTATCTGTTCATTACATCCAGTGACCCCTATCCTTGACTTCCACAGCCATGAGGAATTAGTAAAGCATATATTACCTTTTGTGCTTTTTGTATTTCAAGTTCCCTATCAAAAAGAAGGTCAAAGAATCCTTTGGGCCATGACAGCATATTCTAGAATACTGTGTGAGATGTCTTTTCTTTTTAAAGTGCATTTTGACTGTACTTTCCTGGGTGGCACAAATGGTTAAGTCCGTAACTACTCGCTGAAAGCTGGGTGGTTCGAATCCACATCAAAGTACCTCAGAAGACAAGCTAGAGAGATATGCTTCTGAAAGACACAGCCTTGAAAACTCCATACAGCACTTCATTCACCTTTGCACCCATGGAGGCCACTACGGCATGAACAACAAAAAACCAAAGGCTGTGGCAGGTGGTGGTGGTTCAGTGACAGAATTCTCATCCAAATGAGATACTCATGTTGAATTTCCACCCAGTCAATGTACTTTATGCAAAGTTACCACCCATCTGTCAGGGGAGGTTTGTGCTGCTAGAATACTCAGCAGGTTTCAGGGAAGCTTCAGGCTAAAGCAGAATAGGGGAAAAGCCTAATGATCTATTTCTGAGCAACCAAAGAAAACCCTATGTGTTACAGCAATTGAATCCCCAGTGGCTCCTGAAGATCAGGAAGCATTTGATGTTTCCCTTTCCATTGTACATGGGGCCACTATGAAATGCATGATCAGTGTGGTGGGATCGATTGGCGTAACCTGGGGCTGAGTTTCAAATAACAACATCCTTTGAGTTGTAGTGTTGTTGGAAAAGAGCACTGAATATCCCATGGATTGTCCAAAGGACAGTATTTAGAAGAAGAAGTAAATGAAAAACATACTGTCCTGTTCTTCCCCTAGCCAAATGCTATCAGTCATCTAAATTAAACATCACTGATTGTTTCTACGTATCCTTCCAAAAACATGTTTAAGAAACATAGCATAAATATGAAGCTATTTATTTAAAAAAGTATTATATTATGTATAATATAATAGAATATAATATATTGTCTTATTTCATGCTTTTTCAATTGATTACATATCTTCGATATTTTATCTGTATCTGTGCTGAAGCACATACATTCAACTCATTTTTTGAATGGTAATATATAATGCTAATCACAGTGTGGTAAATTTCTTGATATGGCTCTGTTAAATTTAGTCCTTGTAGGTCATACCAAACTGGGTGTGATTATATAAATGTGAGCCTTTGGTGGCTCACTAAGGGGATTGGCTAGCTTGCTTATAATGTGTCTGAGGTCCATGGCATCCTTAGTGGGATCATGTAAATAGGGTGTATGGAACACTAACATGGGGATGGGTCTGTTTTGCCATCTGATTAGGGTAAAAATGATCCATGCCAGAGCGGGAAAGAGATCTATCTCACTGTCTTTAAGAAAAAAAGAGCCAAGAGCAAGAGCTCATTATTTGGACCTGAGATCCCTGAACTTAAGCATGCTCCTTCCAGGAGAAAGAGAGCTGTAGCGCCAGAGAGCTGACAAGAAAAGATAAGATGTAGTGACAGCTACATCAGAGACGCCAGAACCTGGAGACTGGAGTGAGCTCCTTTGACTATGGAACAGGAAAGCTGAGTGTCTTCGGTTGGAAGTTTGCAAGAGGAACAGAATAATTTGGGCCACCTAATGTGACAGAGGCAAAAGGATTTTGTGATATTTATCTAAATAACCGTAGAGGTAAAGGCCAGGAGGCTAACAGCTAGAGGAAGCCTTGTTTTGGTACAGCTGAAGAACTGTCCTGATTAAAGAACCATGTTCTAACTTGTTCCTAATCTTAAATTGTAGAAAGCAGGGAATACCAGAAGAATGTCTATCTGTGTTTCATTGATTATGCAAAGCATTTGACTGTGTGGGTCATAACAAACTGTGGCTGACTCTGAGAAGAATGGGAATCCCAGAACATTTAATTGTGCTAATGCGAAACCTGTACTTGGATCAAGAGGCAGTAGTCAGAACAGAGCAGGGTAACACTGCATGGCTCAAAATAGGGAAGGGTGTACGCCAGGGATGC
>NW_006399880.1:5765349-5767041 GCF_000299155.1 Elephantulus edwardii | reverse complement strand
TTGCATTCCAGTCACCCATTATTATCAATGCATCTTGATTGCATGTTCGATCTATCTCCGACTGTAAAAGTTGGTAGAAAGCATCTATTTCTTCTTCTGCAGATTTTCAGAGGGAAATTCCACGGGAGGAGATTGCTCATCTTTCTACTACAGAGCAACTGGCGGATTTGAACCAACTGCCTTTAGGTTGTCAGCACAACTCCCTTTTCATTAGGCCACAAGAACTCTCTCAGGTAACAATAGTTGCACTCTCTTTTAATATTTGTGTGTAGATGCATCATATACACACACACACACCTTGTTTAAAAATATAAAGTTTCATTCTCATACTACTTTGCTGTTCGGTTTTTTTTTTGTTTACAATGTGCTTTGGGGATTTTGTCCCACCTCACTTTGTTCAGAGCCACCTCTTCTCAAGTACTGCATAATTATGCATAGTGTTTCAGATGCCAGACTGTTACATTTATGCGGAATTCCTCCTTTGACAAGCATTTAGTTAATTTCTAGGCTTTGTAAGCAGGAGTGTCATCCACTTCCTAAACAGCATGCCTCTGAAAACTCTATGAACTTTGATAAATGACGATAGTTATAGAAAGGCTTCAGGCCTTTTGTTCATAGAGGCACTATGAGTTGTGCTTGACTCAACGGCAATCAACAACACAACACCAATGACAAAATAACACTACAAATAGCATCATTTGCATATATCCTTCACAGTATGCATGTATAGATCAGCAAAAGCCAATAATAGAACTTCAGAGGGTATGTGTATTTTAAATTTTGAAGGAACACTGACAGCATATACCAGTGTCTGATTGTTATTGTTTTTGTTAGGTCGAATTGAGTAAAACTCATAGTGACCCTATGAACTAAAGATCTGAACTCTGTTCTACCCTGAGCCATTCTCAAACTTCCTGACACACAAGAGCCCATTGCAGCAGTCACCATGTCAGTCCACCGGTTGAGGGTCTTCCTCTCCTTCCCAGCATCAAGTTCTTTCTCCAAGGAATAGCACCTCCTGGCAACATGGCCAAAGTATGTGAAGTGAACCCTCATCATTGTTGCCTCCAAAGAGCACTCAGGCTGTACCCTCTCCAAGACCTATCTGTTTATTCTTCATGGGATTTTCAGTGCTCTTCTCCAACACCACAGCTCAAAGGCTTCAATTCTTTTCCTGTCATCCTTATTCATTGTCCCTCTCTCAGATGCATAGCAAGTAATCAGAAAGACTACGGCCAGTGTCTGATAAAATCTTCCATACTAGCTAGCTGTGCAGGATGAAAGTGGTTCTTCAGTGCTGTTTCTATATTGTGCCAGCTGTGCCACTCCCCACTCTTCCTCCCTCAAATGCTTCCCTTGCCTGTGCTCCATCTATTCCTTCTCACAGTTACGGGCACAATTTCTTTGGGCATTTATCGGTCGTGCTACAGTCACACAATGTTTATCACTTGATTCTTAGACCTGGCACACAGCAAAGACTTATGGGAATAGCTCCAGGTCACTTCCTGACCAAAGTCAGACTCTTTTCTCCTCTGTTTCTTTGAAGCAGAACTGTGGAGAGCACTCATTTATCTCACATCCCCTCCTTCCCTCCCTCCCTCCCTCCCTCCCTCCCTTCTTTCTTTCTCTTTCTTTCTTTCTTTCTTTCTTTCTTTCTTTCTTTCTTTCTTTCTTTCTTTCTTTCTTTCTTTC
>NW_006399880.1:5717439-5765201 GCF_000299155.1 Elephantulus edwardii | reverse complement strand
CTTTCTTTCTTTCTTTCTTTCTTTCTTTCTTTCTTTTTCTTTCTTTCAACTGACACTCTCCATAGGCCTGCACATCTCCTTCCACAATTTCTTGTTAGCCGCAATACCTAGCATTATGGGCAGATGAGTAGTCAAGAAATAAGGAGACACATTGCAATGGGAAAATCTGCAGTTAGGACCCTTTACAAATTATTGAGGAGTTGTGATGTCAGTTTGAGGACCAAGGTGCATCTGATTCAAGCCATGGTCTTTCCTATTACTAGCTATGCATCTGAGACCTGGACAATGAATAAGGATGACGGGGGGCGGGGGGAATGATGCCTTTGAGCTGTGGTGTTGGAGAAGAGAACTGAACATCCATGGATGGCTGAGAAAACGAATAGATATGTCTTGGAGAGGGAGCAGCCGGAGTGCTCTTTGGAGGCAACAATGATGAGGCTTTGCCTCACATACTTTAGACATCTTGCTAGCAGGTGCTATTCCTTGGATAAAGAACTTGATGCTAGGAAGGGTGGAGGGTCTGTGAAGGAGAGGAAGACTCTCAACCAGGTGGATTGACAAGGTAACTGCTGTAATGGGCTTTTGTGTTTCAGGAAATGTGAGGATGGTGCAGGACAGGACTAGGTTCAGATCTTTTGTTCACAGGGTCACTATGAGTTGTATTCAACTCCATGGCACCTAATAACCAACAACAGGCCAATTCACACCTTCCTATTCCCTTTGTTGCACACTGGTTGTTCTACCTAGGGCATTTCACTTGTCTGTTCCCTAACTTCCCCTGCTTCTCTATTGACTCTCAAAGTTGCATCTAGCCATCAGGGCCAGCTCAGTAGCCACCAGCTGATTGAGACATTTTAGGCCTTCTCTTCATCTTTCCCAACATGACTATCAATGCCAATCCCTCTGATGAATGCCAGATCCCTTTATTGAACTTCTTTTACAATCTTTGTTACGTACACTGTCTTCTTAATATTCTTCTCTTTCCATGTTACCTGATACTACACATCTCTGAGGGCCAGCGCCTCACTGAACACATAAATAAGCTCAAGCTACATCTAATAAGTGTATGTAAGTATCACACAAGTGTTCCTTAAAATAAAAAAGATGGCATCATTTTAAGCAATCCAGTACACAATTTTCTTTTTTACGTTTATGACACAGACTGAACAACTTTCTCAGTCAGTGCACTTAGGTTTGCTCCATTCTTTTTAATCACTATATATTTTTTTCTGTTACTTGCCATCAAATCAGTTCTGAATAATTACAAATCACAGTATATGTGCTGCTTCTCATTTATTTAACCATTCCCTCATTACTGAACAACTAATTTTCAACCTTTCTTTATTATGCAAAAATTTAATTATAGTTTCTTTTTTTGATACACTTATTCCTCACTTATCAAATGCTTTCTTAATCCAATAGTAAGCATTAACAGTAATCCAATAGAGTATTGAGAATACCATGGACTGTTAGGAAAACAAACAGATTTGTCCTGGAGAGGGTTAAACCGGGTGGCTCCTTGGAGGCAAGGATTCTGAGGCTCCGTCTAACTTACTTTGGACATGTTGTGAGGAGAGACTGGTCCTTGGAGAGGGATATCGTGCTTGGGAGGGTGGAGGGACGGCGCAGGAGAGGAAGGCCCTCTATGAGGTGGATTGATTCAGTGACTGGGATAATTGCGATGGGAGTGTCAGAGACAGTGCGATTGGCACAGGACAGAGCGGAGTTTAGGGCTGTTGTACATGGGGTTGCTATGAGTCACAAACGACTCGACGGCACATAACAACAACAACAAGTGAAAAGCCTACTATCATCATTTCGCACATTGACAGTATATATCAGGCAGTAATGAAGACTGAGGTGTGAGGAAGGAGTAACACTGGTTGTAATTGTTAAAGTTATGTGTCCACTTGTCTGGGCTATGATTGTCAGTGTTTTGGAGGTTATGGAATTGCTGAATTTGGAAGTCTTGTCATGATGTAATCATCTTCCATATTGTGATCTGATATGATCAACCCTTATAATGCCATTTTGCTATAATGATATGATCTTTGGAAACGGATCATGTTGCCATCTTTACATATGCATATATTATGAAACAAATTCCCAAGTAAAATTATATACACATTTCACGTTTTCATAATTTTCACTAACTTATTCTTCAAAAAAAGTTGTGCAAATTTATTTTCTTTTTTAAAATCCCATGCATTTCCATGCTAAAGACTCCTTGTTACCCAACATTCAATGCCTCTACTTGGGAGCCTTCCTTTGTAGTGTTTCACATGCCTCTGTTGTGTGCATGGACAAGGAGTACTGACAAGTCATCTGGTATTCCATAAAAACCAGGTCCTAGTTCTATCACTAGAGAGCACTGGTGGCCTTTGACATAAGGAATTATGCTGTCAATCTAAAGGTTTCTCTCCTCTATAACAGTTAGAAACTACTGTTTCTCTGAGAAAGAAAGATGGGTAATCTTTAGAGCTCCAGAAACCCAGTGGAGGTTCAGCTGTGTATTAATTCTGTCTCAATGGCAATGAATCGTGGGATTTGGGTGTGTGGGTATGTGTGTGTGTGGGGTGTGTGTGTGTGTGTGTGTGTGTAGAATTTTATTATAACAAAAGTGAGCTCCAGTGAATTTTGGGTCGGAGTTGCTCTGTCAACCCAAAGGCACATCAGGATAAAGTTGGGCAATCTCCTTCTGTGCAATTTTCAGTCTCAGAAAACCCACTGGAGGGTCAGTTCAAATATGATCTGGTTCAGATTTGATGATAATGAATTCGTTAGTTTTGAATTATTGTAACACTTATTCCATTACATGAAGTGGTATTTATGTATTAATTTCTTTATAAGTTGATGAGTTACTTAGATGTAAGGGTCCTGCCTTATTCATTTCTTTAGAACCTGTAGTTCCTCATATAGTATAAGTCCCATAATTAATTTTAAAATATCTAGGGGTATGAGTGAGAATCTCTAGTGGCACCATGAGTTCAGTGTTGGAATACTAGCAAACAAACTATTCATTCCAATGCACCAAATGCTCCAAAGAAGAAAAGTGATGCAATCTGTTCCCATGTAGATTTGCAGCCTCGGAAACCTTACTCTGTTCGTTAGGGTTGCTCTGAATTGGAGTTGACTAGATAGCAGTGTGTGTGTGTGTGTGTGTGTGTGTGTGTGTGTGTGTGTGTGTGTGTGTTGGGGGGGGTACAGTATCTGCCTACTATAATTATTCTGGGACCCGTTTTGGGATTTTGATGACACAAAAGGAATGAAGTAGTAGTAGAACATACAAGTAATGTGGGAAACAACTAACAAATGAAAAAGAACAACAATAAGGGCCAAAAGCTACTCTGAGGCAAGTGAATGGGGCATTACAGAAGCAAGTTAGTTAACTCAATCTTATCGCCAGGAAGCCTCCCAGAGAAAGCTGAAACTGTGTGGTTGTGTCTCTGTATGTGAGCTAGTGTGTGTACATTGGGGACAGAGGTAGGAGATGAGGGGAGAAAGGAAGGAGGTGGATTAAGCAGAGTTGTTACATGACCAGAGAATCACTCGTGACCACAAGGCACTACAGCCTCCCTTTGTTTTAGAGAAATAATGATCTGGGTGATTGGCCTGAAATCTTGGGCAGTTGGCCTTTCCCCCTTAAGTCAGTAGAAACTGCTGGCTCTTTGCTCCAGGGTTCAGTGGAACTTCCCCTCACAATCTGCTGCTGCGGCCCTTTAGTGAGCCTAGACTTCTGCATCTGAAGCCTGAGTTAGTGCTTAAAGCAAGACCTTCAACTTGACAGGTTTGAAGCTTGTGTTTTTCTTTTACCTGCCAAGTAACCAGCAGTAGGCTATTTAATTCCTATAAAGATCCATTCACCCATATAGAACGGAATTATGTAAATGGGAGTATCTATACTCACTTTGTAAGGTTTCACAAAAAATGAAAATAAAAGGAGAATATATATATGGAAGGTACTTTGTACAGCTCCTGGCAATAATTTTAGATTTTGTTTATATATTTTGTTTAGATTTGGCTGGCACAGAAGAATTTCATGAAACAACATGTGATCAAGAGGCAATGGTGATGGAGGGAGTTCAGGTTTCTCTGAAGGACTTGGAAGAAACAAACCCCTAGGAAGTGATGGAAAATCAATTGGAGATGCAGCCAGGTTATGCCAATGAACCTAGAGGACAAAATCCTTGCCAACTGACTGGAAGAGATCGATATTTATTTCCATTCTAAAAAAAAAAGTTGATTCAACAAAGTGTGGAAATTATCAAACAATATCAATAATATAACATGCTAGCAAAATCCTGCTGATTATTACCCAAAAATGGTTTGACTGGTACATCAACAGACAATTCCCAGAGATATAAGCTGCGTTTAGAAGAGACCATGGCACTATGCACATCAATGTCAGATGGATCTTGGCTAAAAGCAGAGTACCAGAAGAATGTCTGTTTGTTTATAATACACACATAATAAAAACCAAAATTAATATCTTTCAGACTCCTCAGCAGTCGTCAGTCGGATTGATGGGTTAATCATAAAGATCACTTGATTCCACCCTCTGCATACTGCAGATAAAACTGAGACCTAGGGAAGGGCAGTGGCACAGGTCTGTTTGAGAGCCTGGAGGGGCTTCTTCTCTGTAAGACAGATTTAGCTGGGGCATCTTGACTTTGTTTCAGCCCTTGGCTTCTCCCCCAGTGCAAGAGTTCATTCAGTGCCACCCCGCAGAAGGGACTGTACTGGACAAAAGCCAACCCAGTTTCCTCTCCTGCACAGACAGAAGGCAGCCCTCTTCCTTTGCCCTTCCTCCCCAGCTATCTGCTTTATCATTTCCCATTTTCTGCCTTTCAAGTCTGCTTCTTGTTCTCTTCTTCTCCAGCAGCCCACATAGCCATCTCACTTCTTCATTTCTCCTTTTCTTGGCCTGCAGAGGAAGACAGTTGACACCAAAGGTCAGTGGCTCAAAGTCTCTCAGCTGAATTAAGTTTCTGGAGTTCCATGTCTGTCATTCCTTTCTAAGTCTTCTTAAGCTTCAATACCATAATTAATTTTTCACTTAGCATTGAGCTAGTTCTAAACACTATATAGCTATCAATTCATTCAATCTGATATTTGGATATTATTATCAGCAACTCCACTTAACAGATGGAGAAATTGAGATGCAGGAAGATTAGGCAATTGTTAAGTTTTACCACTAAAATGAGTCTTTGGTTGGTTCACATGATCAATATGCTGAGACAGTAACAGAGTGATTGGTGATTGGAATCCACTCAGGGGAAGAAGACCAGGTAGCCTACTCTCAATAAATCAGTTCTTGAAAACTCTATGAAGTACAATTCTATCCTGATACACACAGGATCACTATGAGTTAGAGTTAACTCTACCTCAACTGGTTATACAGGTAAAAGTTAGAAGAAACCATTTCAACCAGCAGCTGGTATGAAAGATGCTCAAGAGCTCATCATAAGATCTGAAGGTAGTGGGTCATTGCCCTCTAGGTTTGCTTCTTATCTTCCCAGAGACAACCTGCCTACTCCTCACTAGTTTCTCTGGGAGTTACTTCTTAATACATCACCTGCTTACCAGTCTTCATCTCAGCAGCTAATTCTGAAAACTCAACATAAGACACTCACCCCAAGGTTACTATTATGGGTATCTCGATGTGTGTAAAGGATGTTTTCTTGCTGAATCAAATTATTTTCTCACTGAAAGGTTTTCTCTAACAGAAACCAATTTCCTGAATGAAGCTACCCTAGAAAGTCAAGGAAGATAATAATGGTGATATTGTTGATGTTAACAATGGTTGTTTATAATGTGCTAAGTTTCTTAAATGCATTATTTAATTTAATCTAATTGTCAACACTGTTCTCTGAGGTCACACTCATTGATCTAATTTTAAAGCTGGAGAGATCAAGGCTAAATGAGATTTGCCAACTGACAGTTGTCACACCTACTAGAATTCCAAAGTCTCCAAATACTTCAGAAAAACTCAGGGAACACTTTCACCATAATGACAAACACCCATAGAAACATCACCCCTAAATCAATTTACTCCCTAATCATGATCATGTTATTCACTTGCATTTTCATGTCTAACAAAACCCACAAACTGGATAATGTCTTTTTAGACTCCATTACCCTCTCTTTATCTTACAGACCCATTGAGGACCCTGCTTTCCTTGCCCTGTGCCTTGTCACAGACTCTAACTGCCTTGACTCATGCCTAGCCTTAACCCCCTCACCCCAGTTAAATTAAGCTGTGCTGATCTATTCTTGTCTTGTCTTTCTCTTCTTTTTCCAAACCTAGTTTTCCATATATTCTTCCTATGCCTCAATCAACCCTCCAAGGTTTAGGTCCTTATTTCACATATGAAAATTCTTAAATCCAGTGGTCTTTCTACTTGAAGCACAGAGCTAGTTGAGTGGAGTCAAGACAGGAGTCTAGAGCCATCTGCATCTAAACCTGTGCTCTTTCTATCACAGCAATGTGTGGTGTACAAAGCTGGCATTATGCAAGATTCCTTTAGGCATAAAAAGAAATTAGTTTAAATAATTTAGTAGCACTGCTTAAAATAACAGTGTAATTAAGAGTTATTTCTTTTTCAGTTTTCTTTCAATCTTTAAAAATAGACGGGGAAAGTGCTACTTGGTGTTAGAATAGCTATAGTGTCTCCCACACACTTGCTAATCTTTTTTTCAACTAAAAGAAAGCAGAATTCCTTCAGATTAAGAATTTTAGAGGACAAGGAAAACTGATTAGAATTTATGAACAATGTTTTCGATTTTGTATTTACAGAAGTGACCTTGCTTTTCCATGGATGATGATAGTAGTAATATAAAGTTATTTTTTAATTGTGACATACTTTTAAAGTTATCTTTTAAAATGAATATATTTCATTTTCAAAAGCAAGTCAACATCAAGAAAGTATTCAGCAAACAGTAGTGAAATCACACTGGTGAAACGTGACTGGCTGAAATGGACCGGGAGTGAGAAGTGCAGAGACCACAGCCGAGCTGCTCGTAGGAGGCTGGCACTGTGGCTTCACAATTCAGCATTAGTTCTTCTGGGTCAGGAACTCATCTCTTCAGTGGCTCTCACTATACTTCCTTACCACTACATGCTTATTCAGCTTAGAATAGGAAGGCCCTCGGAAATCACCTTAATCTCCCAGGTCATGAATATTTAATGTTAACCATGCTTGTATCATTGACATAGTGACTCCATACGCAATGGGGGCCTCCCCATATCAGCTCTAGGAATTCATAGAGCAAACCATTGTTACAACACAGGACATATTAGATGACCTTTTAGAAGTATATCCCAAGCTTTTCTTCTGGTCTGTCTTAGTGTGGTAATTCTGTTGAAATCTGTTCAGCATCAAAGTAAAATGTAAGCCTCCACTAACAAATGGATGACAGATAAATATTAAGTTCACTGGACAGGAATCAATGTATGTCTCCCACATGGAAGATATGGATTCTACCACGAAGAAGCCAAGGTATTTTTAAGGTTTCATGGCACATATATTATAGTTGTTCTAGGCTTAGAACCTAAATTTTCTGATCCAAGCTTCCTCCTCTGCATGAAACCAGTTTTACAGATTCTATCCCCTAGCATTCATTTCCCTGCTGAAAGAAACTTTGAGCAGTCCCTCTCAGACAACAAGATATTCAAATACTACAACCTTAGATATGTCATGATTTAAAGTCTCTTTTATGATTCTGAAAGATCATTGGTCTAACCAAACTTCACCTTCCAGAGAATTGAGAAAAGTACGAAGACTTAGCAACCTATACTACGCAAATGACACATCTCACTTGCTGAAAATGAGGTGAACTTGAACTGCTTGCTACAGAAGGTCAAAGACTAAAAAGCCTTCAATAGCGATTATATCTCAACATCAAGAAGACAAAATTCCTTACCACTGTGCAATATCTTGATAGATGAAGTAAAGATTGAAATTGTCAACTATTTTATTTTACTTGGATCCACAATCAATATTCTTAGTAGCAGCAGTCAAAAAAAAAAGTGTATTGCATTGAAAAAGTCTGTTGTTAATGACTTCTCCAAAGTACTGAGGGGCAATAATGTCAGATTAAAGACTAAGGTGTATTCCATTTAAGCCATGGTCTTTTCAATCACTTTCTATGCAACTGAGAAACTAGATAATGAAAAAGGATGATAGAAGTATCAATGCTTTTGAGTTGTAGTTGAAAAATAGTACTGAATATCCTATGGACTGTGAAAAGAACAAACAAGATATGTCTTAGAGAAAGTGTAGTCAGAGTAGTCCTTGCCTTAAAGGCAAGGATGGCAAAATGATCAAACATACTATGGGAATGTTGTTAGGAGACACTATTTCTTAGAAAGGGACATCATTCCTGGAAAGGTTGAAGGTCAGCAAAGGAAAGGAAGATTCTCAGTGAGCTGGACTGACACAGAGACACCATGAATGGGCTCAGGTATGCCAGAGATGATGAAGGTGGCACAAGATAAGACAGGATTCTGACCATAATTCGCAATTAACTCCATGATACCTAACACCAACAAGTCATGAAACAATTTTCTTTATTGCTTGATTATCTTGAAGAATTAAGCAGAAGAGCTCTACTATGATGGAAAGGAGGACTCTACTCCCAAAAGAATAAGAAATATTTAATATAAATAGAGGATTTCTTGCAGAAATCCAAATGAGAAGCTACTAGAGCTTAGCCCCTCAGAATGATTGATTTCTTCAACTGAAGTCTCTTCTGATTTAATTTAATGCCATCTCCCCTTATTCAGTCCTCTGGAGATTTGGAGAATTTATTAGCATGTCTTTTATAAAACTCTAGCATGGCAGGAAATTAAATTCATCTGGTACAGTCAGTTGTTTGGAAAGTGTTGCTGGTTGTTCTGTACTTTATGGTTGCCAAGGTGATTGTAAATTGTTTGGTGACTTGTTTTAAGATTATTCCAGGTATTGATGTTAAGTTTAGACATTGACAGACCCAAGTGTGAACAAAAGAGATTTGACATGATGGTAACTGAGATTCTAGACCCAAAGGAACTAGAAATATTAGAATATTCTAAAAAGAACACACAGGCAAAAATATCTGAAAAGCTTAAGAACATGCTTAAAGAAGTCAGAGTGGCCTCAAGGGGGCAGACTTATGGTCTGTAGTGGAAGCTATTAGAGGATGAATTTCATCTCAATAAGTGGTCAAAGCAATAAGCACCAACCAAGGGCTGGCCAGCTTGCTCTCACTTGAAATGTCTCTGTAGGAGTTTGGATGACTCAGTGTACCAGAGCTAAGTAGACTGTAAGGTGTTTCATTAAAAAATCCTAACATCCCAACCAGCCTTGTTCCTTCCTCAGTAACCATGATATTTTCATAATCACTATTTCCTTTTCTCAATTCTTTTCCTTTTCTGATTATTTGCCACGGCAGTTGAAATGAAAAAAGAAATTACTTGTTGTTCATGTTCAAAGGGCACACATGGGAGCCAGATAAGTTAAATATACTTTCTCCATATATGTATTTATTTAAAAATAAGATAACAGGAATACCTCCTTTTTGAGGCGTAATATTAAACACTCTGTATGCATTTAATTTCACTTTATACAAGTTTAATGGGATAACATTTTAGTAAGATAACAGTAAACCTGGAAGCTGTGGTGATTTAGTCCTTCAGGAGCTGCACTGCTAATTCAAAGGTAGTGCCTTTCTGGCAGTTCAAAGTCTGGCAGCTCCTTGGGAGAAAGATAGGAAATCTCCCTCCATGTGATTTACAACCTCTGAAAACCAATGTAGGTCAGCTATGGATCTGTTCTAACTCGACACCTTTGAGCTGAGTTGAGAACAGAAAGACAAACTTTCATAATAGCCATTTAAAAAGAAATATACAGATGTTTCCCTGTCCAAAGAATCATAAAACAACCCCAAAGCCCTACTACCAAATTGGTCATGGTTCTTAACAATTTTCCATTTAGTTTCATTCCTCCAATGGAGTAAAAAAAGTTTACAGCTATAGATCTTAGTGGGAGGAGGCTATCTTTCTCTCAAAGAGGTGTTGGTGGATTAGAACACTTTGCACTTTATGCCACAAGGGCTTCTTAAAGAATCATAAAGATAGGAGGAATTGTGCCTAAACCAAGACCAAAGTGGGGTTTTCTTAATCCATCCAGCTATTAATGGCATTGCAGTATCTTGTTGTGGTTGTTGTTATGTGCCATTGAGTCGCCTGTGAGTCATAGCAACCCTATGTACAATAGCTCTGAACTCTGTCTTATCCTGAGCCAATCTCACTATGTCTGACATGTCTACCCCCATTTCCCTAGCTACCATATCAATACGTCTTATCTTGATTCTTCCTCTCCTGCACTGTTCCTCTACCTTCCCAAGCATGAAGTCATTCTCCAAGGACGGACCTGTCCTGGAAACATGCAAGGTATGTGAGATGGAATTTCAAAATCCTTGACTCTAATGAGCAGCTTGGTTTGACTCTCTTCAGGACAGAATAATTTTGTTCTCTTAGCAGTCCATGGTATGTTCAATAATCTTTTCCGGCACCACAGTTCATCGATTCTTCTTCTATCATCTTTACTCATTGTCCACCTTTCTGATGCATAGCAAGTAATTGTGAAGATCAAGCCTTGGATCAAGTGGACCTTAGTCTCTAGACTGTCATTGTTGCTCTTTGGTACTCTAGAGAGGTCTTTGACAGAAGATTTTCCCAATGCAATTCATCTTTTGGTTTCCTGACTGCTGGTGCTACAGGATCTTACTACGAGTCAAATATTCATTATTGTTGTTGTTGTTGGTGGTGGTGGTGGTGGTGGCAGTGGTGCTGTTGAGCTGAGTATGGCTCATAGCAACCCTATGAACAGCAGCTCTGAACCCCATCCTATCCTGTGCCATCCTCACACCTCCTGACACACTACAGCCCATTGTGGCAGTTACTGTGTCAATCCACCTGGTTGAGGGTCTTTCTCTCCTTTGCAGACGCTCCACCTTTCTAAGCACCATGTTCCTCTCCAAGGAATAGCTCCTCCTAGCAACATGCCCAAAGCATGTGAGGCAAAGCCTCATCATTGTTGCCTCCAAAGAGCACTCTGGCTGCACCCTCTCCAAGACATATTTGTTTGTTTGTTTGTTTGTAATTGTGTATTCAGTGCTTTTCTCCAACATCACAGCTCAAAGGCCTCAATTCTTCTTTTGCCATTCTTATTCATTATTCAGCTCTAAGATGTATAGCAAATAATCAAAAAGACCATGGCCTGAATCAGACAGACCTTAGACCTCAAACTGACATAATTTCCCCTCAATAATTTGGAGAAGTCCCTAACTGCAGACTTTCCTAGTGCAATTTGTCTGCTTCTTTCCTGACTGCTGGTACCAAGGGCGTTAATTGTGGATACAAGTAGGATGAATTTGTTGACAGTTTCCATCTCTTCTCCATCTATCATGATGCTGCCTCTACCAGTCCAGTGGTAAGAACCTTTGTTTTCTTGACATTGAAATGTAATCTGCATTGAAGGGTGCATTCCTAGATCCTCTGAAATAAGTGCAAGTCCTCCTTACTTTCAGCAAGCAAGGTTGTCATCTGCATAATGCAGGTTATTGATGAGTCTACTTCAGATACTGATGCCACATTCATTCCTCTTCAAAGTCTAGCTTCAGGAATAATTTGTTCAACATACAGATTGAATAGGTATGGAGAAAGAATACAACTTCGACATACTCCATTCTTAATTTTAAACCATGCAGTGTTTCCCTATTCTGTTTGCACAACAGCCTGACCCAGGTATAGGTTTTGCATGAGCACAATTAAGTGCTCTGGGATTCCCATTCTTCTCCATGTCAGCAACAACTCGTTATGATCCACATAGTCAAATGCCTTTGCATAGTCATTAAAGCACAAATAGGCATTTATTATTTTTTTTTGGTATGTGAGTGGCATTCATTTCCTAAATAGCATGCCTCTGGAAACTCTATGACCTTTGAAAAATGTTGATAGTTGTAGAGGAGCTTCAGGCCTTTTGTTCATAGGGTCACTATGAGTCATGCTCTTGCTCGACTCGAAGGCAATCTGCAACAATAATAACTTGCAGCCAGGATCCATCTAACATCAGCAATGATATCCCTGGTGTTACGGCCTCATCTCAAAATGTATGTGCTGTATGTTTTCTTGCTTGGCAGGCAGGAAGCAACAAATCAGTGTCTTAAGAGATTTGACAAACTATGTAATTAGACACTATCAATCACCATAAGAGTCTGGTGGTGTTTGGGGTTTTTTTGTTCCCTTATATCAGATAAAGGTGCATTAAGTCTACTAATAACATTTCAGCTCAAATGAAGCATTAACTCGTGAAGGCCAATAATAAGCAGTGCTGGTCAAACTTCTTTGCTAAAAATGAGATGGTGTGCCGGGCCAAGGGACTGACTTGGACCCCTGACTTGCCCCACCCATTGAAGTGGACACTTCTCCTTTCTGCCCTGCAGGTTCCTTATTGCAACCCAGGGGGAATAAACTAAATGATCTATTAAATGCTTTTTCATTCTAACCTTCTCTAATCCGATGATTTTAAAAGGAGGTCAGGAGGAAAGATTCTTGGCAAGAAGACAACAGCTTGAAATTCCTACCATCTTAGTGATGCAGCAGTGAGAGAGATTATCCATTTGGCAAGGCTGGTGGGGAAGGGTTTGGGACTTCTTAGCCCATGTGAACAGTTTCCTTTTATGATTTCACATTAGTGGGGTTCTAACAGTAATTTCCACAAATATTCAAAGTTAAATTTTTAAGTGACTTATGTATGTACCAACATGATCAATTAGCATTTGTCCGAAAAGAGTTTCCTTTGTTCCTTTTTTTTTTAATTTGAAAGCTAAACACAATGCTTATTTATTCCATAGTTCTCAAACAGGAAGAAGATTTTAAATGACTTAGTTCCACAATTTGGGGTAGATGTATATTTAAAGAAACGCTGTTGCATAACAGACACTGCCTCTTCCTAAAATGCATCATACCAGAGCCAATTTTGGAAAACACAAATATGTGGTGGGTATGTGTTGAAAACCACGTGAACATAATAGATCTTCAATTAATATTTATGGAGTGTATGAACAATTTGTGCTTTTAAAAGACAACTGTCTGTAAAAACAACGTCTGTTATGGAAAAAGGTTAAAGGGAACATGTAAATTGGATTTTTTTTTCTGAGGTTTATTTAACAGTAAACAATTTACTTTTGTTCTAATGTATTCTATTGCATGATAAGGAAGACTAGCAATATATGCTAAATAAGCAACTTAAATTATCTTTATAGCCAAATTTGTGGTATATTTAGATATGCAAGTGTGCTTTCACATTTATTGTTACACCATTTGATTCTTACTTAGCCCAATAGTTACAGAAAAAGTTACTTTATTCACCTTGCAGAGATAGATTTGGCCTCATTTTTTAAAATATGCACAAGTGGCATCCACTTTCTAAATAATATGCCTCCAGAAATTCCATGAATTTAATAAATGCCAATAGTTGTAGAGGGGCTTCAGAACTTTTGTTCATAGGGTGGCTATGAGTCATGCTGGACTAGAAGGCAATCATCAACAACAACAACAATTGCATTGGGAAAGTCTCCTATCAGAGTCCTCTCCAGAGTACTGAAGAGCAATGATGTCAGTCTAGAGACTAAAGTGTGTCTGATGCAAGCCATGGTCTTTGCAATCACTTGTTTTGCCTCAGAGAGCTGGACAATGACTAGGAATGATAGAAGGAGAATTGATGCCTTTGAGCTGTGGTGTTGGAGAAGAGTGTTGAATATACCATGGACTGTTAAGAGAATGAATAGGTTCATCCTAGAGAGAATGAAACCAGGCAGCTCCTTGGAGGCACGGATTCTTAAGTTTCATCTGACATACTTTGGCCATGTTGGAAGGAGGGACCAGTCCTTGGAGAATGACGTCATGTTTGGGAAAGTTGAGGGACAGCACAGGAGAGGAAGACGTTCTATGAGGTGGATTGATTTAGTGACTGAAGTAATGGGGGTAGGCATGTCAGAGACATTAAGATTGGCACAGGATAAGGCAGGGTTTAGGGCTGTTGTACAAAGGGTCACTATAAGTCACAGGTGACTCTACTGCACATAACAACAACCACAACAAGTAACTTAAACAAATTATCTTTATAGTCATGTATGTGGCATATTTAGCTCTAAAATGGGCTTTCACATTTCTTGTTACACCATTTGATTCTCATTCAACACAATAGTAACAGATAAAGTTACTTTATTACTTTGTAGAGATAGATTGGGCCTCATCTTTTAACATATATTTTTCAAAGTAGTCAAAGTTAAATATTTAAGTAATTTATGTGTATATCTAAATAATCAATTCGTGCTTTGTGGCAGGAACTCCCTCATTTATTACTGTTAATTTGGAAATGAATCATAGCTGACCTTCCAGCAGGTTTTGAGAGGCTGAAAATGCAGGTGAGGTGATTTCTGATCTTTTCTAACATGGAGTAGCTGGTGTATTTGGACTGCCAGAGGACACCATTTTTAGGTTAGCAGTGCGGACAACCACAAAAAAAAAAAAGCCTAGAAAGTTCTAGGACTGGATCTGGAATGAGATATTCTAATACAAGCTTCAGTGTTTCTTCCCTGGCTTTCACTCCTCTCTGAATTGAAAGATGCTGCTCACTGAAAAGATTAAAGATGGATTTTTGCACTGAGCAGATCTGGGTTCAAATCTTTCTAATAGCTATGTACCTTTGGGAATTATTTTCCTCTTTAAACTGTAAGTGTGAATTAAGCTAAAAATAGGACCCATCCATGGGATTGAAGGATTAAATGGAATAATGTAGGAATTGAAAAATGTTCTCTAAATGTTACCCATTGTTGTATTATTATGTAATCTTCAAACTATGTTTGATTACACTGCATGAAATACTTTCAGTTTTTCAAAGATGCCACTGATACATGTGAAATCAAACACTGGATATATTTTTTCCCCCATAAAAGTAAAGTCATATGCCAGATGCCAAAGGAAAGTATTTCATGGACAAAGACTAATTTTAAGACTGATCTGTTGTTTTGGGGTTTTTTTTAACCTCTTCTCTCATAGCAGGCTATTACTTTCTACAGTTTCAAAATGTTTTTGATCTTGATGTTAAAACATTCTAATTGAGCCAGATGAAACTACCATTTTTTGAGGTAAAAAAGGAGCAAAACCTGCTATCTAGGGTCCAGGCAAACAGACTAACCAACAGTGGAGCAATGAGAGATTTATTTCGGTTGCAACGGATTCCCAAAGAATATTATGTGGAAACGAAAATGATCGCGTTATTATTCCAACACATAGTGAGATGATGTCACTTTCCCAAGAATTAACAAAAATAAACAAATATATTTCTACCCCAATAAAATCTATGTAAACACCGCTTTCCAATAAAATCCCAAGTGAAACTATATTAGTGCCCACAGAACTCTCAAGCAGGACACCAAAAGTAGTTGACAGCGAATGTATTGAGGAAGTCTGCAGCTGTTGAAGTTACTTACCTCTTATGATCTTGCCAAACGTTTGAAAAAGGATACGCTGGTGTTCTGTGTGGTAAGCGTGGCAGTGGGGCGGGGGCTACATGGATACACTTTCTTGACTGATTCTGTGAGTATGATAGGGACATCCGTGTCGCTCTGTATGCTTTCCCACTGAGTGTCCCCGTGTTTACTTCCTTCTGTGTGTTTCTGAATTTATTTCTGGCCTCATCTCTCTGTGTTGGACAGAGGTGACTTTTTGCCTGTCTGTTCTCCGAGTGTGCATGTTGGTGCGCTGGACGGGTGTGTCTCAGTGTCTGTGGCTTTGGTTCCCTATAAGTCTGAGCATGCCTGTCTGTCAGGGTGCATTTGTGCTTGTACATGCGTGTCTCGGTGGGCACTCTCGTTTCTGTTACCGTATGTGGAGGAGTGCCTGTGCACTGCCCTCTGCTCTAAAGCCTCCGTCCTTACAGGCGCCCAGGTAGCAGCTACGTAACAGCCCAAAGCTCCTGGGTTAGCTGGTAAGCACTTGAGTACCGGCTTTAGCCCTTTGGGAGCAGCCCGGAGCAAACCGGTAGGGAGTGGCGGCCCTCCAGCCACCGGGTAGCAGCCAGGCCCCGCCCGCCCGCTCAGGGCCGGAGGGGCGGTCCGGGAAGGGAAGGGGCGGGGAGGGAGGGGGCCTCGCCCCTTCGGGGCTGCCCGCGCACCATTGGCTGAAAGTTGCTGTACGTCACGAGGAGGGCAGTTCCCCTAAAGTCCCATACACATAACGGGCAGGGAGCACTCCGAGGCGGCTTTTCCAGAGCGCAGGCTGGGGCTGACAGGCAGCGCGAGCCCAGCGCACCCCGCAAAGCTGAGTGTGCAGGACGCGCCCCACCACACCCACCCCACGGCCACTGAATGCGACTTCCAGGCTACCGCTCGCTGCCTGCAGCGCCCCGCCGGAGGTCGCCTAGCTGAGGCGCGACCAGCGCGCCTGCAGCCCGTGCGCTCACCTGCCAGCCTGCGCGCCATGGGACAACCCGGGAACAGCAGCGTCTTCTTGCTGGAGGCCAACAGAAGCCAGGAGTCGGATAACAATGTCACGCAAGAACGGGACGAGGCGTGGGTGGTAGGCATGGGCATTCTCATGTCTCTCATTGTTCTAGCCATCGTGTTTGGTAACGTGCTGGTCATCACAGCCATCGCCAAGTTTGAGCGTCTGCAAACGGTCACTAACTACTTCATCACCTCGCTGGCCTGTGCTGACTTGGTCATGGGCCTGGCAGTGGTGCCCTTTGGGGCCAGCCACATCCTCATGAAAATGTGGTCTTTTGGTAATTTCTGGTGTGAGTTTTGGACGTCCATTGACGTGTTGTGCGTCACCGCCAGCATAGAGACCCTGTGTGTGATCGCTGTGGATCGTTACTTTGCCATCACGTCACCCTTCAAGTACCAGAGCCTGCTGACCAAGAATAAGGCCCGGGTGGTCATATTGATGGTGTGGATTGTGTCAGGCCTTACTTCCTTCTTGCCCATCCAGATGCATTGGTACCGGGCTACCCACCAGGAGGCCATCAACTGCTATGCCAAAGAGACCTGCTGTGACTTCTTCACGAACCAAGCCTATGCCATCGCCTCCTCCGTCGTGTCCTTCTACTTGCCCCTGGTAGTCATGGTCTTTGTCTACTCCAGGGTCTTCCAGGTGGCCAAAAGGCAGCTCCAGAAGATCGACAAATCTGAGGGCCGCTTTCATGCCCAAAACCTCAGTCAGGTGGAGCAGGATGGGCGAGGTGGACATGGCCATCGGCGGTCCTCCAAGTTCTGCTTGAAGGAACACAAAGCCCTCAAGACTTTGGGCATCATCATGGGCACCTTCACCCTCTGCTGGCTGCCCTTCTTCATTGTCAACATCGTGCATGTGATCCAGGACAATCTCATCTCTAAGGAAGTTTACATCCTCCTAAACTGGGTGGGCTATGTCAATTCTGCTTTCAACCCCCTTATCTACTGCCGTAGCCCAGATTTCAGGATTGCCTTCCAGGAGCTTCTGTGCCTGCGCAGGTCTTCCCTGAAGGCCTATGGGAATGGCTGCTCCACAAACAGCAACGGCAAAAGCGACTACACGGGAGAGCAGAGTGGATATCACCTGGGGCAGGAGAAAGAGAGTGAACTGCTATGTGAGGAGCCCCCAGGCACACCAGACTTTGTGAACTGTCAAGGTACTGTGCCCAGTGATAGCATTGATTCCCGAGGGAGGAACTGTAGTACAAATGACTCACTGCTGTAATGCAGTTTTTCTGCTTTTTAAGATTCCTCCCTCCCCAAGGAACACTAAACAGACGATTTAACTTGAGTGTAATGAATTTAGAATAAAATTGTATAGAGATGTGCAGGAGGAAGGAAAGCCTTCTGCCTTTTTTTTTATATTATTATTATTTTTTTAAGCTGTAAAGAAGAGAAAGTGTATTTGAGTGATTGTTTCGTGTACAGTTCAGTTCCTCTTTGCATGGAACTTTTAAGTTTTATGTCTGAAGGGCTTTGTCCCAGAGGACTTGCTATGTTTTGACAACTCTTCATGTATCTACCTCACTGGCCAAGTATTAGTGGTAATATGTTGCTGCTGGTAATTTGTACCTGAAGTTGTCCCTTCCTGCACCCTTGGACTTGAGGATCTTGGATACTTCAGCTGTGAACATGAACTGTCTTCCCTGAACCTCTTACTTGTTTAAACGGGGTGTTGTAGGCAGGGATTTGAGGGGCAGCTTCACTTATTTTTCTGAGCAAAGTCTAAAGTTTACAGTAAATAAATCGTTTGACCATGACTCCTTTGCACCTGTTTCTCCACAAACCCCTTGACTGAAGTGTTGTTGCCTCCCTCACTAGAAACTTCAGGTAACTATTTGTAATAACTGCCCAGTGACTTAATGTGAAATGAGTCAGGAGTGACGTGCACTGATTGCTTAACCCTTTCGCCTGCTTTGAAATCTGTTTCAATGAACCTGTATCTCTCCTAACACCGGTGGCCCAAATCAGTTTTGTCTGCTTCCGGCACAGTTTGCCTCTGCCTAAGGTTATTACACTATGCTGTTACATCAGACATACTGACTCACAGAAATGGAGTTATGGGCATAGGTTTTGTCCTTCCATACCCCACCCCCCTTTCAGTTCTTCTTGTTTCATGACTGCTTATATGTATATATTTTTGTCATGTCTTTGAGTGGAGAGGTTTGTGCTGCACTAGCTCAATATTAAAAAAAAAAATAAGGGAGATGTTCTTCTGAGAAGTCACTCAAACATAACTCATCTTTAAAAGAAATTAACAAGATCTTTGGTTATAGAGAGAAAAACTGGAAGACAATAACTCATGACAAAGAAACAGATTTAGTCTCAGCTCCATTTTTTTTCTATCCTCCTTTTTTCTCTTTTATGGGCCCCTTTCTCTTCAGTATAATCCAATGTTTCTTAATGTCGTCAGCACCAGTAACGTTTTGGACCCAGTAATTGTTGTGTGGGACTGTCCGTGTAGTGTTGCAGTTTTAGCAACATCTCTGGCTTCTACCCACTATATGCCAGGAGACCCACCCATCTGTGACAATCAAAAAAATGTTTCCAGAGATTGTCAAATGCCCCTTGAGAGCGAAATTACCCTTAGTTGAAAACTTTAGGTTTAAACTTTTGAAATCAAAACAGATTTGAGATTCTTTGTAATGTACCAGTTTTGTTTTGAAGAGCCTCTTAAAAGCTATGGCATTATTACCTCTGGTTGAGAAGCTGTGGTATAAACTTTTGAAATCCAAGCAGAGTTTTAGGTCCTATCTGAGGCAATGGCTTGATTTTATGGAGTTTCAGAGAAGCATTTTTAATGGCTTACTCCATCACTGACAGACCCTAGGCCAGTGTTCTTTCCACTCAGTCATGCTGACTTACGAATTTATTTTCTGGCTGCCTAGATACTGACCATGAGCTGTTCAGAAAGCTTTAGGTCTGCACAGATTATTTGGGAGGGTTTATCAATGGAGGAGAGGCCTGTGAGCCCTTACTGCCTGTTTGTGGAGAGATTATAGTACTGTTAAGAGGCACGTAAGGGAAAAAAAAATATATCACAAATGTAAACACACTTCTCCTCCCCCCTCACCTTGCTACCACCTCTTTTCTATTTTTGCTGTGTGTCTGAGCCAGAGTTTGGCCCATGTTTGATGGAGTGAATCGTCCTCCTTGGCAGCGCCAGGCTAGAGAGGATCAGTCTGCAGGGTTCACTGGCATTTCACTCACTCATGAAGCTGACTCCACTTCTTTCTTCTAACCTCAGCCAACATCCCCAACCAGCAAAGCTCTGGGCATCTCTGCTTCCTATCAGTCCAGTGATGGGATGTCTGGGTGAGCGACCAAACACTGGGCTCTCAGGAAAAAGTTAGGCAACCCTGGTTTGAAATAAGCCAGGAAAAATTGAAGATTGGGTGCCGATCAATGCCTTTGCTTTTTCTCAGAGGGCTTTCACCCTGGTGCCATATTCTCTTCCCTGGAGCCCCACCTCCAGAGATATGGGCAGCGTCCCCAGCTAATCCTCACATACTCTGTAGCTTCACAGGATCTCAGACTGGGGAGAACCAGTAAAAAGCATTTGACATCTGAAGAGACTGGGCCTCAGAGGGGGAATGACATGCCTGAGGTAAGAAACCCTGTGTGTCAGAGCCAGAGCCAAAGCCTGAGAGCCTGGCTGTCTCCACACACTGTGTATTCTCTTGACAGAATTGTCATTGAGATCTGCCCTCACCCTCAGGTGTAGAAGCTTTTTCCTAGAACTGTTAACACAACAAATTCACGTCAGCCGATGTTTTTTCCTTCTTTTGGATCTTTAACACAAAATCCATGGAATAAACAACCTGAAATGAGGACAAGAGAGAGATTTGTTCTGTTTACTCAGCAAGGATCCTCTAGGATACCCTCCACACTGGGGACGCCAGGAGAGTCGTATCTCTCTTTATGACCTGCTGTCATGGATTTCAAGTCACTCCAGGTAAATATTTTCTGACGTTGTGTTTTAGAAAGAATTTTTGCCTTTTCTATAATCATTTGTACGTCCTATGGACTGTAAACATTATTAATAAATTATGTCAGTGCTGTTAAATATGATTTTGGTTAAGAGAATGTTTCTTTTTAAATATAAATAAATGAATATTTAGTGCAATTCCAGTTTAAAAAGCTAACTCTAAATATGCAGATTACAGAAAAAAAGGATTTTTGTCATATTCTGGTCCCTTTAAAATGACTTTCAATGTAAGAGCTTTTATGAACACTAATGGTCTTGTCAATATATATACCTCAATTTCTACCTCCTGCAGTTTTGCTTTGTTTCTTTGAGGGCTGATATCAGTGTCCCGCTGTGTCTCTGTGTGCCGATCGGTTGGTTGGTTACATAAGGTTGTGTTGGATTTAGCATCATAAAGTTTTCCTTGCCTGGACTACAAGTTCTCAGAATCTGTCAGATGAGAACCTCCTCGTGAGAGACAAGCTGACAGGTGTATACAGTGGTGGCAGAGGGGGGACCTCCTGGCCGGGAACCTTACAAACCAGGAATTTGGGAGAAAGAGAGGCTGGAAATCGGCGCTGTCCTTGTACTCTTTGGATGTTTCTAATAATGAGCATTCTTCTAGATGGAATCTTGACCAGGATCAGTCAGAGTATTTTATGAGCACCTACTGTGTGCAGCTCCCTGAAACCAGGGTGCTCTGGTGGCCTGGTACATCGAGAGTTGCATTGCGAACCCCAAGGTGGTGTCTCTTTGGTGACTTGAATCCTGGTTCTACAGGAGTAAGAGGAGCGATCTCCTCTGCTGAATCCATAGCCTCAGAACCTACTTGAGGGTCATTTATGAGTTGGTGGCAATGAGGTTTTTTGGTTGGTTTTTTTTTTTAGATGGTGTGCAGCATAATAAAGGTATCACTCTGTCCTCATGATATTAATAACAATTGACAGATACCTTTTATAGGTTTTCAACACTTTCACTGCAACAATGGGCTTAAGCTAAGCAGAAATTGTGAGGATGGTGCAGGATTAGGGCAGGGTTTCATTCCCTTAGTAGGATCCTACTTGTGGACCTACTGACCTTTTATTCAATGTTTACTGAATGTTAAAGGCTGTGCTCTCCATCTTTCAGCCATCTGACATCTTTGCAACCTTACAGTATTGGTATTCTAATGAGCCCCATGTAACAAATGAGGAAACTGAAGTTCAGGAAGGTTGAGTAACTTGTTAAATGTGAGCTAGCTGCAGAGCACAACGGGAACCTAGGTCCTGACTCCAGTGTCCACCGAGCCTCACATACGTGTAGCCCAGGAAGCAGCACAGGGCCCCTGGTAGTTTGTGCCAGAACGAGTGTAAGAACTGGAAACGCAATACCTTGCTGAGAGAAGAGGGAGATGGCTGCGGTCCGGGGCAGCAGGAATGTTCCCTTCAAAGCATGTGACCGTGGGGGTGCCTGGACTGGGACAGGAAGCCATTCACTGAAGTGACTCCCTTTGCTTCTCTGAGGCCCTGCTTTTGTCTGTTCTTCCGAGTCAGGACAAATTACAAAGAGGATATGAAACCCCAAGATGACCTGAGCAGAATAAAGCAGGAACATAGGAGCCTTGTTGTTGTTTATTGCCGTCAAGTGGAGCACGACTCTTAGAAACCCAATGAACAAAAGGCCTGAAGCCTTTCTATAACTCTCATCATTTATCAAAGTTCATAAGAGTTTTCAGAGGCGTGTTGCACCTTAACAAAGTCATTCTCACTTCTAAAGTTGGGAAGCCCTCTTCAAGTGAGTAGGGAAACTCAGCCAGCCTTGGTGGAGCTGCAGGCATACCCTCTGCTTTTAGCTAGTCTTCCAGGGGCAGGGAGATGACTTTCTGGCAGCAGAAATCCATGAGGTTTAATATACTCTGAACAATACTTCTCACTGACAATATAACCCCCACTAAACTCAGCCCTGTGCTAACCTCTACCTCACTGACAGTGCAAATATAATTTAAGGAAGGAATTTTTTTTAAAATACCTGAGAGAACAAACTTTCCAAGGGCTTTTGAAAAATTGAGAAATACTGATGTCTTATGAATAATAGAGAGCAAACTAAGAATACTAGAAGGCAAATGAAAGTGAAGGGCATTACAGATTGGGGCTCTCATACAAGTAGAATGCAGGTCTCAGACTGGTCTCTCCCTCTCATTTTGTATCTGCCTCTCTCACTAAGAAAAATTAGAAATGGCAGTTTTCCTCTTCAGACCATGGCCAGCTCATCTGTAAAATAAAGAGTGGTGCTGGTGGTCTCTAAGCTGCTCTTATCTCTGAGTGTAAAAAGCTGTTATAGACTAATTAGAACCAGCAGTTTGCATTTCTGATTTGAATTGACACTTGCAGATTTCATATGTAATGATTGAATATCCTGAGGATTTTCAGCTTGCAGACAAGAGTGGTGAAGAGGGATGATTGGTATACGATTGTTGTTGAGTTCCTACTCAGAACGACATCATGTGGGAGACTAAAACTAACTTCAAGGGTTCTCCATGGCTGAAATCTTTGCAGAAGCCGCTTTCTAGGTCTTTCCCCTACTATCACTTTGAACTACTAATCGTTCCATTAATTTCTTTGTGCTCAGCCATTTGCACAAATCGGGCTCTTTGATACATGATTACTGCTTTCACATATTGTGAAGACTGTCAGGAGAAAAGGGAGCTCTCATGGCTTAGTGGTAAGGAATTGCACTGTCCACCCAAAAGGCATACGGTTCAAATCCACCAGCTGCTTTGTGTAAGAAAGATGAGCAGTCTCCTCCTATGCAACTTACTCTCATTGAGAGCCTGATATCTGAATCTAGAGAGCCAGCTAGAAGTCCGTTCCGACTGCACGTAAAACACAGGGCAAAAGGAGTGCATACTATTCTGCATAGGAAGCCATTTTCCAGTCTTTTTCCTACTTTCATTTTGGAATGTTAACCTTTAAGTCAGCAGCTCAGTGCTCCGCCATTTGCACCAACAACAGACCTGAATGTCCTTAAAAAGTATTCAGAGTGTTCCCTAATTCCAGCTGGCCTTCCCCCCAATTCCTCTGGACTGCAGAGGTTTCACTACATTCCCAAATGGGAAACCTCTCGGGGAAATTAGGATCTCAACAGTCCTTGGTCATGGGGGGACATCCAGAAATAGAGCAATAAGGTTAAACAGTTTTCCAAAGTATTAGACCTTTTCATCAGCTGTTCTTCCCATGCCTTTTGCAGATGACCTACTAACTCCCAGAGAGAGAATAATGAGAGCTGCAAAGTCTTCTCTGCTAAGGCTATTACAGCCTTCTCCACCCTTGGATTTATAGCACTTCCTGTGGTTTTTCTGTCACCCTCACAGGCTGGAAGAAAGGAAGGGAGCCAGGTCACTGTCCAAAACAGAGCACTTCCAAACCCCACTGACCCAAGAACCTGGAGACCTGGGGCCCAATTTAGCTCAGATATTATCTTAGTGACCTAGTGTTGCTAACTCAGAAATACGATGAGTTAAAAAAAAAATATGAATGGCTTTATTGTTGTTATGTGCCATGGAGTCACCTGCAACTCACCACAACTCCACGTACAACAGCTCTGAAACCTGCCCTGTCCTAAGCCAGGCTCATCGGCTCCAACACGCCTACCTCCATTACCCCAGTTACTATGTCAATCCATCTCTTGTGGGGTCTTTTACTCTTTCACTGTCCCCCCACTCTTCTGAGCATGATTTTTTTTCCAAAGACTGGTCTCTCCTTGCCATGTGCCCAGAGTATGTGAGACAGAGCTTCAAAATCCTAACCTGCTAGGAGACACTTGGTTTTACCTTCTCCAGGACAGGTCTATTTGTTCTCTTGGTGGTCCATGGTATGTCTAATACTCTTCCTCAGCATCATAACTCAAAGGCATCAATTCTTCTGTCATCCTTGGTCATTGTCCAGCTCTTTGACGCATAGCAAGTGATTGCGAAGACCGTGGCCTGGATCTCTCAATTGACCTCATTGCTTCTTAGTACTCTGAAGAGATCCCTAACAGCAGATTTTCTTAGTTCAATTCGTCTTTTGATTTCCTAACTGCTGCTGCCAAGAGTGTTGATTGTGGAGCTCAGAAAGCCGAAATTGTTTACATCTCAATCCATCTCCACCTATCATGATGCTGCCAGTTGGCCCACTGGTGAGAATATTTGTCTTCTTGATGTTTAGCTTCAATCGATATTGAAGACTACAGTCCTTGACCTTCTGCAGCAAGTGTTTCAGGTTCTCTTAAATTTCAGCAAGCAAAGTTGTGTCTGTTGATGGGTAGGCTGTTGATGAGTTTTGCTCTAATCCTGAAACCACATTTCTCCTCATAAAGCACAGCCTCCCAAATAATCTGTTCCACATATAGATTGAAAAGGTGTGGAGATAAGATGCATTTCTGATGCACTTTTTTCCTAATTTTGGACCATGCAGTGTTTCCTTGCTCTGTTCCAAGGACTGTTCAGGTTTCACATGAGCACAATCAAGTGCTCTGGAATTCCCATTCTCCTGAAGTTTAGCCACAATTTGTTGTGATCCACGTGGTCAAATGTCTTTGCAGAGTCTTTGCTTTCAGCCAAGATCCATCTGACACTGGGGATAATGTCTCCAATGCCATGACCTCTTTTAAATCTAGCCTGTGTTTCTGGAAGTTCTCTGTTGATGTACCATTCCAATAATTTTTGGATAATTTTCTGCAGAATTTTGCTTGCATGTGATATTAGTGATATTGTTCGGTAATCTCCACACTCTGTCTGGTCACCATTTGTTTGGAAAGGAAATAAAATGGATCATTTCAAATCAGTTAACCAGATAGGGAAATTTTTTCTTTTATTATTATTGTTTGTTGTTGTTGTGAACCAGCCAGTTGTAATCTACCCATAGCTGACCTTTTCGTGGGTTTTCAGAAGCAGTTCATTGCACAGGAGGAAATTGTTCATCCTTCTGCAGAGCAACTGGTGAATTTGAACCATTTGCCTTTGGGGATTGCAGCGCAGCTTCTTGCCACTAGGCCACCAGAGCTCCCTTTTACTATTTAGGAGGCTAGACATCCAAATTCAGGGTACCAGCTCTGTGGGAAGGCTTTCTCTCTGTGTTGGCTACCAGTTTATATTCTCCAGCAGTCTTCCCTGAAGACTACCATGTGTCCTGGTATCAGTTTTACCCTGAGTATAGGAGATTGCACTGCAGGGACTCAGTACAATGAATGTGCTCTACTTTGGCTCTTCTTTCTTGGTACTACTGAGGACTCTCTCTTTCTCTCACTCTTGCTATCTCTTTGCCGTTGTTATTGTATACCATTGAATTGGAACCTACCCACAGCTGACCCATCAGTGGGTTTTCAGAGGCAGTAAATCAAATGGGAGGAGATTGCCCATCTTTCTTCCATGGAGCAGCTGATAGATTTGAACTGTGTTCTGGCGGCACGATTCCTAACCATGAAGCAACCAGAGCCATCGTTAAGCTCTCTTTGCTTAAAGGGAAAAAAATAAATAAAAAGATAAGCAAAATAAGGAGACTGATTTTATCACTTGTAGGATAAAAAATTAGGCAGGCCACACCTCAACCAAAAACTCTCCTCACACTGTAGAAGGGTGGTCGACCTCACAGTAAATAAGAGTGTTGCATCCCACCCTAAGCTGCTTGTAACTGAGCACATGATATCACATCATGGGAAATGATCACAGAGCTGCCGAATCACACAATTACATAACTGTCAGACCACTGAGATCATAGCTCAGTCTAACTGAAACATATTTGAGGGGGACACAATTCCATCTATGTCAGCCAGCTGCGGGTAAGGCAACACTGAGAAGATCGTTGCCTTCTTTGGAGGTCCATACCATCATCTATAAATAGAAATGTTTTGGTTTACATGAGTCCTGTGTTTTTGTCTTTCTCCAAAATTTTGTAAAGAGTTCAAGAAGCCTCAGCACCACACATCTGACTTGTTTTCCTTCATTTAAAGTGCTTTTTATTAAAAATGATAATAGATATTTATTCTAAGATGTGGGGGGAAATCACACAATAGGTAAAATCACAAAGATTCGAACATATATTATCACAACAGACAGAAGTCACATATAATGTTACCAGTTGAAGATCATCATAGTTAAGAATGCTGTGTATGTTTCCAGGTTTTGCTCTAAGTGTGTCAATAAATATGCTGATAATGTGTATAAATATATTTTAAAGTAAAAACGCAACTGGATTTTTCATATTCTTTTTAATTGATTGGTAATACTTTTACAAAGATGTCTTGGATATGTTTTGTATGATATATGATCCAGATATTTTCTTTCCTTCTGGTCTATTGGCCTAGTGATAGAGGATAAAATGATTCTTCTCATAGATGACGGTACCAAAGAATCAGCATGTCCAGGGTCTTAAATCAGGATGTTGAGGTTGAGGACCAGTAATAGACATTTTAGCAAATTCCAAAGTGTTTAAAACTCAAGTTGTACCTTGCATGTGTGCAAAATATGGTTATTGTTAGGTGCTATAAATTCAGCTCCAACTCAACAGAATGTAATTCTACTCAATTCCAGGCTATTCTCACAGTCTCTGCTGTGCTTAAACCTGTTGTTGTACCCACTGTGTCAAATCATCTCCTTAAATGTCCCCATCTTTTGCTGACCCTCTTGTTTTCCAAGAGTGCTATCCTTTTCCAAGGACTGTCCCTCACAATAATATACCCAAATTATATGAGACAAAGTTTCTTTGCTCCTAAGTCCTACTCTATCTTCACTTATAAGGCAGATTCATTTACTCTTTTGGCAGTCCATGGTTTATATGTTCAATATCTTCATGAGAAACATGATTCATTCAAAGGCTTCAGTTCAAGAAATACTTACAGAAGTATAAATATTGCCAATTAAACAGACTAGACCAAATCTTTAGTTGCTAAAAAACAAGCAAAAACCCCAACGCTTCCTGTCTTCTTATACCCTTATGGAGTTTATCTTTCAACATGACTTTTCTTAGCCATTATTTGACTTTGCTATGTAGGTGGGTGAGAATTTGCAAATGGGATATGTTAGCCTATCTACAAGGGGATTGGCTATCTACCATTCATTCCACAAGGAGGATTGACCAGTCTCAACAATCTACAAGGGGATTGGCTAGTCTTGTCATTGAATTGAGCAAGCCAGCAGGAGAGAGATCTCCCCTCCACCAGTGAGATCTCAGTTTGTCATGAGTAAAGAAACTTCACCCCTAGGAAAAGAACAGCCATAGCCAAACAAAAGAACTGATGTAAGATGGAACCTTCATACTGCTACCATTGAAACTGGAGCTAAGAGCCTTTGGCCAACTTAATTGGATAACTAGGGCTGGGAGGCCATAATTTGCAGGACTGAGAACTTTGTAACACTAGCTAAGATGGAGGGGATAGGAAGAGCCAACACTGGCAGGACCAAGACCTTCATAACATTGGCTTAAAGCCAAGAGGCTTAAGGCTGAGGCACCTGTGAACATGTTTGGGGGATCATCCTAATGGTATTCTGCTACTAACCTGGATTATAAAAGTTTTACTTCCTTAACATGGTTTTGTGTGGTCTATTAGCTATCACACCAAATTTTAGACCCAGCAGAACAATAAGATTGGTGTTGAGATATGTAGAAAGAGGTATGAAAGCATGGGAAAGGAACATATCTGACCTCATGGGAATTGGTTTTGTTCTATTGATGCTGTTTGCAGGGACAGTTCCCCTTTATGAAGTCAGATATGGATATCCCCACACTGTCCTTGCTCTTTTCACAACCTGTTTTTCTGAGTTTGTATTTTCTGCCCTTGGAATCTATCTGCATTCAGAGCTTTGGAAACTAACAACTGAATACTCAGAATAAGGATATTTCTGCATTCTGAAAAGACTCTCACCTAGCCTGTTGATGTGTATTAAAATAAGTTCATTTATGCCATAAAATGGCCAGTATCTACTACTTGAAAAGTACAACAACAGATTTTTCTCTTATTAGAGCAATTCTTGGGATAATAGAAAACTAATTGTAGGAAGGCACTTACTGTGAGTCAGGCACTGAATTAGATCATTTACATGCACAGCATCATGTAAAACTTAAGGTGTAACTGATTCAAGCCATGGCATTTTCAATTGCTTCCTTTGCATCTGAAATTTGGACAGTGAATAGGAAAACTGAAGAACAGATGTGTTTGAACTGTAGTGTTACAAAACAGTAATGAGTATCTAAGGACAGGATGGTTAAAAGAAGACGTTTTTTTGAAGGAAGTGCAATCAGAGTGCTCCTTGATGGTGAAACTTTGTCTCACACACTTTGGGCATTTGTCAAGAGGGGCCAGACCTTGGAAGAAGACATCATGCTGAGACAAGTAGAGGGTTAGCAAAGTACAGAATGACTCTCAATGACCTGGATTGACACAATAGCAGAAAGAATGGATGCAGGCATGGCAAAGATGGTGAGGAATGCACAGGATAGGGCAAGATTTTGATCTGTTATTCATACAGTCGCTGTGAGTTATGATCATCTTGTGTAAGTGTCATTAATACAGCAACCCAATGAAATAGGTCTATTACATCTGTCTCTATTTTAAAATTAAGGAGACAGGTATGACCTCAAGGAGGTCAGCGAAGTTGCTCAAGGTCACCAGCCCCGTGGAGTAGATCCCAGGTTTTCTGATCCAAATCTCACCTCCTGTGCTTCACCACTACCCTAGGCTACCCATCTTCCCTTATTTAGGAGCAGATCAACAAGAGAGAAGGAGGGAGAAGAAAATGAGAGGAAACTTGTAACACATCCCTTTCCCTTTATTCTTTGATGATTCTGTTCAGAGCAACCGATTGATGTAAAATCCTTGGCAAGCTCATACTATCTAGGTAAGTAGTGACTAAGTGTGACCAGATTGCCAGGCTGTGCTGCGTGTGGGAAGCACACTGCACTGTCTTTCACCACCGTGCAGGATGGGCTGAAAGAATGCCCTGGCCTCGAAGGAAGCCAAGAGGAGCCTGGTAAGAATGCATTGATTTGTGCTGAGTCAAAACAGCACTTTCAGGTCAGGAAGTCCTTGACATCTGGAAACAGGGTGCCAATTCCTTTGCTCTGACTAGGTCTGTGTCAGATCAGAGGTTTCACATCTCAGAATGCCAGGGCAGGATGGTCCTGAGCTAGCCCATAGCTACCTCATTGTTCTGACCTTATTACTCTGACCTAGAACCAGGCACAAAGAGGCTGGAGTCAGCGAGCAGGGCCCCAGAGAGTTCATTCTCTTGGTTGGTTTGTTTTTGTTTGTGCTTTTCCTTTGCCACGGGGGAAAGACTAGGGTTTCCAAATGTTAATTTATCCAAAAAGAGAAAATCATTCTTAAAATCACAGTGGCAAGACCCATAACAAGACAAAAGCTTAGTCCAAGGGAGCTCTGCTTTCATTTCAACCACACCATACTAGTTTGGCAGCCTAAGACCTGGTACCCACAAGCCACAGCTCCTTTATCCGGGGATTGCCCTTCATTACCCTAATTCTGTCTTGTTCTATTGCCTTGTTCTCTTTTTATAAAAATCCCTTAGATGTTTCTGCGTGTTGTAAATACAGTCATGAGAATCCTGTTGGTGAGTTTCGTCTCACTTATTTTGAAAGGGTGCTCACCATTCTCATGCTGTGCAGTGCAACATCACGCCCATTCCAGAGACAAACAGGCAGCCTTTATTTCTTGTTTCTTTTCTCCTGCCTGTCTCTGTGTAACTCATGCTTACCTAGCACCCTCAGACTAAATGGTTTGGAGATCAAAGTCAAAGATGCAAGATGCTGGCAATTGAATTGTGAAAGGTTTACTAGCATCCATTTACGTCTGAATTTCTTGTAATGATTTTACTTGAGTGCAGTGGGTCCAAGACTTTACAAGAAGACACATATGAATTAAAGAACTTCTGAGAAAAATAGCCCCAGGGCTCAAGATGTTGATCTCACAGACCTGTGTTTGGAGTCCGGAAACCTGCATTTGGCCAAGGATCTCCAGAGGACTGTGAAGCAGGTGGCCAGAGGATCACAATTTAGAGACCTAGCAATCATACTATCTTTCCTACTCAGAACATAAAATATAGGCCTTTAAAATTGATACCATTAAGTCACATGCATTAAAAAAAATCATGCTTTCAAATTAATGGAATCCTCATTTTCCTGTCATCAAGTAAAGCAGTGTAAATGAAAATGGTAAACACATCTGTAAAAAAGCAAGGTGATAATACAGAAGTTTGAGCAGTCAATTAGACACTTAATTAAAAATGTGTTTTGTGATAACATGGCATCTAGATATTTATACTTCTTAATGCCATCACTGCTACCTACCCTCACTGTCTGCATATAGATGCAGAATTAGCTTGGGAAGTAAAAAAGTATTTGACTCCAGTGACAACATTCTAGTCCAGTCTTACTTCCTCTACAACCACCCTGCCCTAGGTTAAGTCAAGTCTGTATGAATCAATTTGCCTAATGTACATAAACCCTCCCACTTCAAGATCTGAGTGAAGGACCCTCCCAGTTACCGAGAACAGTATGACTCACACATACACACTTTGGTATTGATGCCTGAATCCACATGAACGCTAGCACAAAAACCTTTCCCATAGATTTATGCACATGTCTAGGTTCTTCCGTGTGTTTTCAAATAATTGAAAACACATCTGAATTCCTGAGCACACTTTCTGTGTGCACCACATTAGCAACACACCTTGTCATGTACCGACAGAAGCACACAGTGCCGTATGCTGAACCCTCTTGCTATGTAAGAATACCCACACTGCACGCAATACTTGCTGGTTGAGGTTTTATTATGTGCAAAGAACTGTTAGGTCCTGAAGACTCGGGCAGGAGTGTAAACAATTTAAAAAAAAAAAACCAAACAAACAAAAAAAGAGCTTATCTTTACCCTTATCGTGTTTCTCTGTAGTGGAGACATACTTTTAAAGATACAGGGAAAAATGCAACTGTGTCAGATGCTATACAGGAGACAAAGTGTTTTGAGGGAAGTTAACTGATTATGAATGGTCAGTAATAGCTTTCTCAAGAAAATCAGGCTTCATTTTAGAGCTCATAGTAGATAGGATAACTTCTAGAAAAAGAGAAGAGGGAACAGCAGGTGCAATTGCCTTGTGACAAAAAGAAACTTATGACCTAAGTTAAAAGGCTAAATGAAGGACAGGATGGCTATGGTGAGAAGGGAGGAGAGGGGTGAGCAGGGTTCAGGATGAGCCAACAAAGGACAGGCTGCGGCCATAACATGATGAGCTTTTATGCCACATTAAGTATTTTGCCTTTATCTTAAGAGCATTTAGAAGCCATTGAAGTGGTTTCAGCAGAGATCACATGAAAGAGGTCATTTGAGGGAATCTCTGAACTTAAGTTTGTTCATATGAGAACATTCTCACACAGATGAGTGTAAGCATATAAGTTCATATGTGTCCTTCTGTTTAATTTCTTATAAATGTATATTTGTATGTAAGCATTCACTCACAACTTGTCTCAGAGAGTGCACTCTTTCATTCTTTTGTGTTTACATGTGTGAGCTATCTATCTATCTATCTATCTATCTATCTATCTATCTATCTATCTATCATCTATATCTCCATCCTGTGGGTGCTGGGACACTAGAAAATAAACTACTCTCTGGGGATCATCAGGCCTAAGACCGTCTTTAAAACCAAGAACAAAGAAACTCACTGTCCTTGGAGCTTTTTCCTCTGGATTGAGCTGCTAGGTTTTGCACATGCACGTTTAGCTAGGGCGGTTGTGTGCCCCTCCTCTTGTCTCAGAGCATGCAGTGACAAAGTGGGGTTTCTTTCAGAACATGAGCATTGACTATTCTTGGCTCAGGCAAGGAGAGGAGGAGAGGAGGCTAAGCAGGTCAGGTTGCATAAAAATTGCCCTGTGCCCTCCCAGAGTTGTAAGTAGAGCCTCTGCCCAGTTCCAAGCCTGGAGTACACTTTGCATAGAGTGGGCAGGGAAGAGAAATAAACACAAATAAAGATAGGGAAACTAGAAGACTGCGGGTCCCAGTGGGGACTGCAATGGGACAAAAACAGTTATTCTGTCCTGTAGCAATGGTTGCATGGAACATGACACTGGAGGAAGAAAGAGACAAACCCTCTTAAAGCACAAGATCTGCCTGTGTTCCTTACTGCTTGGCACAGTGAGTACATGGACAAACATATTTGCACCTTAACGAATTTTCCTGGACTGGGTGTAGCATCTCACAGCAGAGGAAGCATCAACTAATTCATCGACCACAACACCCTGCATTATTTTCCTTGCAGTGAAATAGAATTACATGTGTGCACATTTTGCTTCTGTTTACCAGCAAAGCAGTGAGGGCCATGGTCAGAGCCAGCCAGGAGGCTCCAGGGGATTCAATAAAAACATTCATGGACAATTACAGGCTCACTTGGAGCCTCCAAGTTTATGGCCACAAATATGTTCTTAACTGATTTTTTCCGTATTCTAAAGATGCTGTTGTTTCTGCAGAGGTTGTTAGTTGTACTCAAGTCTATTTCAGCTCTTAGAGACTCCATGGGTTAGCTACAAAGTAGAAATTCTCCGGGGGTGGGGGGTGGGGGGAGGGTGTTATTGTGATCTTTAGGAAAGCATATTGACTGTTGTTGGTTTTTTCCCACCCTATGGCATTGCTTAGTAGATTCAAACTGTCCACCCTTGAGTGGAGTGTAAATAATTAGTTCCATCTAGGGACTGAGATTTTCTATTTTCAAATGTAAACTTGGAAAATGGGTGGTTTTTTGTTCGGTTTGTTTTTTGTTTTAGGGTTTCCATTCATTCATTCCTGTACTTTTCTCCCTGCCCATCCCCTCCCCCCTAATTAGTTCTTCTCTTTGAAAAGTAAAAGAAAAATTCTTTCATTGTTATAAAATCCCTCCCCCCAAGACCACTCCACTGTGCAGCCTTCATTCTGGACTCCATCATGACAATAATACCTAATCATATATTCCTTTTAAACAGTTCTCTCCCTTATCTGTTTTAATGCAGTATGAATAATTTATTCTATATTTTTCAATCTTCCCTCAACCCCATGTCAATCCCGTTATAGAATAGTGGCCCTATGAAATATTTGTCCTTTTGTTACTGAGATATTTGACTCAGCATAATGTCCTCCAGGGTCACCCATTTTGTATACTATTTCATGAGTTCCTTGTTTTTCAATGCAGCATAGTATTCCATTGTGTGAAAATACCACAGCTTCTCTATACATTTGTTTGTTGACAGGCACTTCTGTTTTTCCAACTCTTTGCTATTGTGAACAAAGCCACAATAAACATGGGCGTGCATATAACTGCTTGGGTGGCAATTATGGTTTCTTTAGGGTATATTTCCAGTAGTGTAGTTGCTGGGTCAAATGGTATTTTTATTTGCAACTTTTCGAGAAAATGCCATACAGCATTCCATAGTGGTTGTACCATTTTACATTCTCGGCAACAGTGAATAAGGGTCCCAGTTTCTCCACGACCTCACCAGCATTTGTTGCTTGCTGTTCTGTAACATTTTGCTATTCTGACTGGGGTGAGATGATATCTCATAGTTGTTTTGATTTGCCTCTCTCTTAGAGCTAGGAATTTTAAACATTTCTTCATGGGCTTGTTGATAAGCTGAATGCCTTCTTTGGTGAATTGTCTGTCCATATCCTGTGCCCATTTTTCAATTGGGTTATTTAACTTTATCTCGTTGGTGGTGCTCGAGTATTTTATAAATTCTAGATATAAGTCCCTTGTCTGACGTGTCATTACCAAATATTTTTTCCCAATCTGTGTCTTCCCTTTTTACCTGTTGGAGAAGGTTTTGGATGTGCATAGGGATTTGATTCTTAGAAGGTCCCATTCATCTATTTCATCCTCTCCTGGTTGTGGAGAAAAAGGTTTTCTTTCATATTTGAAGAAGAATAATATGAGGTATCCATTGTCACTCCCACTGAGGTGAATCTGAGTTACATGAATTGACTTTTTAGGACAGAGTAGAACTACTCCCAAGGGTTTCCAAAGCTGCAATTTTGATAACAGCAGACTCTCACAGTTTCTTCTGTTGAGTGATTAGTACATTGTATCACCACCTTTCCAGTTAGCAGCTAGTTTAACCACTGCACCATCATGACTCTTTGGTAGCACAACGATTAAACATGCTTTGGCTGTTAACTGTATAGTCAGTAGTTTGAACCCACCAGGCACTATGTGGGAGGAAACGCTTGATTATTTGCTTTCAATAAGATATCCACCTAGGAAACACTATGAGACAGTTATACTTCGCTATGAGGTTATGAGGAGTAAGAATCAGTTCGATGGCACACACTACCGACGACATAAGATGTAATTCGACATTCTTTCTATTTTGCACCAGGTTTTGTAGGTACATGCTTCTTTTCTTCCAATGAGAGCTCTGGAATGTTATCCTGCAAAAAGCTACCAGATCTCCAGGATGCTAAAGACCAAAGCATGTGTCTCAGGAGACTCTGTGTATAATAAAGGTCCCTCATGCTGGCCAGCATTTCCTGGTTACAAAGGACTTTCACATCTGCCATCCTTAGCTAATCCTGCCAGCAATGCTGAGGTCAATGGTATTATTCCTATTTCATAGGTTAAAAAAAAAAGTTAAGGCTAAGTGATTTTGTCTTATGTCCTTTGCACATATCATGCAGAAGGACTGAAGCTTGGAGAAGGACACCGTTACAAGTAGGTCATCTAAATGAGGATGGGTTCTAGCATAGCAGTGATTGTGAGGATGGCACAGCACCAGGCAGTGCTTTGTCTGTGGTACCCAGAGTCTTCATGAGTCAGAACAGACTCAACAGTGTCTAACAGCAACAAAAACAAATTACTTGACCCCAGGCGTAGGGTTAACACACTGCAAGGCTGGAAGTTGAATTCAGTGTTTCATACTAAGACAGACATTTTATTATACCCTGCTCTGGTGGCCTCGTGGTAAGAACCAGTGTTGCAACCCCAAAGGCACACAGTTCAACTCCACCAACTTCTCAGTGGGAAAAACATAGGCAATCTCCTTCGTGATTTACTGCCTCTGAACACCTGCTGGAGGGTTAGTTATGAATTGATTCCAGCTCGGATGACACACAACTACTCTCCCGGACATGGGGCTCTTCTTAGTGCATGCATATATTTCTGCTGTAGTTTATCTCCTAAAGTCAGGCTTAACACTCCCCAGGACTTAAACCACAGGAGGCTGCTGATAAGAGATTGTTTGCCCCAGTGCCAGTCCCCTGGGTGCTTTCCTTCTATGTTGACAAACTCCAAACTTGGGTCACATGATGCTGGGATGGACAGTGGAAAGCTCAGTAAACTGGGGCTGAGAGCAGAAGCTGCAAGCCTTTGTGGACCACATGATGATCACCACAGACACTAACACCAAGCCAGAGCTGTAGATTAATTTGTTCTGCTTTCCACACTTACCCTTTTGGCAGCCCTGGGCTCCTCTGTGGCTGTTCCTGTACACTTTGCTTAATTCCTCTCAGGTCAGAATGTTTCTGTGAGAAGACCCAATGTGATTAGCCTCAGCCCCACGCCCACTGGAGGCAGCCCAGCCTGCTCTGAAGAGCCAAGTTCCACACCTCAGTAAAAACTGCATGCTCCAGGAAGTATTTCAACTTCTTGCAAACAGCTTGTGTTTGGTTGAAATGTTTTATTTTAGTCATCGCAATTAGGTGTTCTTGTTTTGCACATTCATCACTCAGTGGACTCTTCTCCTCTGTGTGCCAGTTTATCTCTCTTATTTAACTCTCCAATCAATGTTGTGATTCATTCATTCATTGAAGAAACTGTTGGACATTTTTATGTCAGCACTTATGCCAACTTCCAGGGACACAGCATTGAGTAGACAGGATCCCTGTCTTTGAGTATCTGTCACACTAGCGGGAAAACATATAGTCAAGAAGGAATTATAAGTCACATATGTATCTAGTTTACTCATTGTAATATTCAGGGAACATGGAATATATGCCTGTGACTGTCACTAAATGGACTTCTGGATTTTAACAAAACATCCAGCTAAAGATCTGGTCTTTGCCAATCTTATACTAGTTTCTAGTCTTTCATAAAACAAAAACAAACAAAAAATCCTATTACCTTTAAAAATTTCTTCAAACAGTTTAAAAGGGATATATGATTAGATATTATTGTTCTGACAGGAGCAGTCCACAATGAAGGTAGTGTAGTGGAGTGGACTTGCTGGGATGGATTGAATAGCAATGAAAGAATTTTTTTCTTTTACTTTTTAAAAAGAAAAATGAATTGGGAGAGAGGGGTGGGCAGGAAGAAAAGTACAACTATGAATGAATAGAAATCCAAAGTCTTGGTAAACTTTCATTAAAATCAATTTAAAAAAAAAAGCAGTAAGGTTGATTCAGGATAGGACAAGGTTCAGACCTGCTGTTTCTAGGATTCCTAAGAGTCGTAGTCAATTTGATGGCAACAGTCATAACTACTTATATTCGGTGTAATCATTTTTGTCTACAAATGTTTTTCCATGAACCAATAAAATACTGAAGATTAAAGAAAAAAAATTTTCTCCAAGAATACCATGTTGAAGATGTCTTCAGAGTTGAAGATAGATTGTCTCAGTCTTTTTCTACCTCTATATAACTGTGTCTTCTTCTGCAGGTTGTGTCTTTCAAAGGAAAGAGGATATTTGCAGACTTTCTAGGGTTACCAGGTTTAGTAAATAAAAATATAGATGAGCCAGTAAAATTTGACTTTTCCATAAACCAATATTTTTATAAAAGTGTGTTGTTATTTATTATATACTGTTGAGTTGGACTGACCTGTATCTAACCCTCCAGTGGGTTTTCAGAGGCAACATGGGAGGTGATTGCTCTCAAGGAGCGGATGGTGGATTTGAACCATGTTCTTCGAGTTGGCAGTGCAACTCCTCACCACTGAACCACCAGAGATTCCCAAAAGTATGTGTCATGTACTATTTAGGATATACATTTATTTTAAAATAGTTTTTAATTAAATAAACAGCACTATAAAATAATATTTATAAAATTATAAAACTATTTCTTTAATATATCTTATGTAATATTTAAGACATACTTATATTTTAAAAATTCACTGCTTATCTGAAATTAAAATTTCACAGGGCATCCTTTTATAGATAGCAACACTCACACACAGAGAGTAAAACTAAGTTTATGAGAAACTTCAGCACTGTCTCAAAAGGAATAATTTGAAGAGCCTGCTTTTTTTGCCTCAAGACAATGGTGAACAAAAATTTAGAATTTTAGCCTTGGGAAGCATTTCTCAAACTGTTTTTAGTAGTATATATATAAAAGAATTAAAAAAAGTATTCTAGCAGGGGGAAAGTAATATTTTGAGGTCAAAAGTTTGGTAAGGAAATAATGCATAAGATTCCCCCCCCTTTTTTTTGTTTGTTTGTTTGCAACTCACACTCTCAAAGTAGCATAGAAAAAGTTCTGAGAAACCCTTCAGGAAACGAACCTGGTTGACCTGGTTTAACCTAGTTTGCTCACATTACCCTCATTTGCTATTTATGGGGTTTTGTCTGTTTATTTTTGTATGTTTGCTTTGCACAGGACACCCATTAACATCATGCAAACTTCATATTCTGCTCAGCACACTTTGGGGAACATAAGTGTAAAAAAAATGAAAGTTCTCTTTAAATATTACGAGTGCTGCTGGCTAAAAAGGAAGCCAGAATTGGTAACATGAAGAGCAGATCTAGAACCAAGGCATGGTATCTGAGTATCTGGGGTTGAGGGAGGAAATTTGCCCTAACCTGAAGAGCATAACTTCTCAACTATTAGAGTAGTCTAAAAAGAGGCATTAAACCAAAAAGAGAGTGCTCTTGGGGGCCCTGGGGGAAGTTCTCACTCTGATAGGAACTTCTCTGTATCTCCTATGAGCCTTCAATTCACACAAAGTGTGGAAGGAGCTCTTATAAGTAAATTTTCTTTGTCTCGTGTTCTATATAATTTCTGAAGTCCAAATCCACCCTTCCTGGATCTTTTAATATGTATCTTAATCCGTCATGCATCTTTTAGTCTAAAAGAGTTAATGATCTCTGCTCTTATCTGGGTCTCTTCACAGCCCTCCTCAGCTACCTTTGGTCTTGCCAGCCAGTGACCTCAGCGTGATGATAAGCCTCAGATGTCACCAAGAGCTCACAGGAAACTGAATCCAGGGGAGCTCCACACTTCCTAGGACTGTGAAACCACCCCATTCAGTCCATATGAGAGTCTGAAGTGCATGGCATTTATGGGATGGGATTCAATACTTTTTCGGTCCCAAGTGACATTCAGGAAATATTCCATGTATCTTTAATGTAGAGAAAATTGCTTAGTTTCTACAAACTTTTTTTCTCTCTGATAAAAAGAAAATATTAAGGATGAGGTTACCTACACTGTACTATTATGATGATTAGAAGAGATTAAAAGAACATAAAGTACTCGCAGTGTGCCTGGAACATAGCAGACATTAGGAAATGTTATGAATGACTGTTTGTGACATTACTATAGCAAACTGCCAAAGAAGTTAAGACTTCTTTAGAAATTCACTAATCAGTGTGTCAAGAGTCCAAACTGCCACTAGGGAAGTAAAGTGGAAATTAGAAATTGTCTATATGAAAATAGGATTTATATGGAGGGGTTGGGGAAGGAATAGAAAAAGGGTAGATAGATAATGAACACTGCATTGGAATAGATGAGAGGAAGGACTGTCAGAAAGGAATATCTGATTATACATCATCTGTATGACCACAGCGTGGAAAAAGAGGACATTCAAAAGTGGACTGTGGAGGGAGAAGTGAAAAGGAAGGAGGAAAATGTGCAACAATGAATGAATGAAAACCCAACCTTTCTGTAGACTTTCATTAAAACCACATTTTTAAAAAACAAAGAAATACCCACAAAAACATCGTCTGAATTATTACAAGTTATTTTTTTAAAGATGTTGACCAAATAATAACAAAAATAATACGAGAAGTAGTCTAAAAATAATTTGGAACCTGTTAAAATAAATTTTCCCTCCATGTCATTATTGTTGTTGTTAAGTGTGTTAGAGTCGAGTATGACTCATAGCAACCCTATGAAAAGTGGATCTAAACCCCGTCCTATCCTGGGCCATCTTCCCACTTCCTGACACACAAGGGCTCATTGCAGTAGTCACCACGTCAATCCTCATGGTTGAGAGTTTTCCTCTCCTTTGCCGACCTTTCACCTTTTGAAGCCACATGTCCTTCTTGAAGGAATAGCTCCTCCTAGCAACATACCTGAAGTATGCGAGACGAAGCCTCATCATCCTTGCCTCTAAAGAGTATTCTGGCTGCACTCGCTCCAAGACAGATCTGTTTGTTCTCTTGGCCATCTATGGGATGTTCAGTGCTCTTCTCCAACACCACAACTCAAAGGCATCTATTCTTCTTTCATCCTTATTCATTGTCCAGCTATCAGATGCATAGCAAGTGATCAGAAAACCAATGGCCTGAATCAGCTGCACCTTAGTCCTCAAACAGACATCATTACTCCTCAATAATTTGGAGAAGTCCCTAAATGCAGATTTACCCGATGCAACGTGTCTCCTTATTTCTTGGTTGCTGGTACCAAGGGTGTTAAGTGTGGATCCAAGTAAGATGAAATTGTTGACAGTTTCAATCTTCTCTTCAGCCATCATGGCATTGTCTATTGGTCCAGTAGTGAGAATCTTTGCTTTCTTGACATTGAGATGCAATTGATATTGAAGGCTGCATTCCTTGGTCTTCTGCAACAAGTGCTTCAAGTCCTCCTCACTTTCAGCAAGCAAGGTTGTGTCATCTGCATAATGCAGGTTATTGATGAGTCTCCCTCCAGTCCTGATGTCAGTCTTCTTCATAGAGTCCAGCTTTAGTGGTATGGAGAGAAAAATATAATCTTGACACACTGTCTTCTTAATTTTAAACCATGCAGCGTTGCACAACCATTAGAAAGTAAGTCAATTAATGGCATTGAAGTCTGTAAGATACTACTTTGCAAAGAGAAAATTAAAAAGCAATGTCTAGTGCAAAATAAATGTATAGATCTCTAACACCTCTGCTTTGATAATGCTTGACAACAAAAACTAATGCTGGAGTGTGAAAGAGTCTGGAGTGGGAAAAAGCACACTTTGGTCTACAAGCAGGGTACCTGGGTTCCTGGCTTACCTAGCTCTTCAATTTTGCTTTTTCTGGCTCCAATCCTTAACTGTAGTCTTCATCAGAAAAGGATTAGACTATAATTGCTTCCACTTCAAAGAACTGTGTCTTTGAATCAGGAAATTAGTTAGAGGTAACTAGCAGTTTGTACTGGGCTACTAACCTTAAAGGGAACCATGGCAGCTTAGTGGTAAGAAGTTGGGCTGACAACCTAAAGACACGTAGTTCAAATTCACCAGCTGCTCTGCGGGAGAAAGATGGGTAATTTTCTCCCCTGTGATTTATTTGCTTCTAAAAACCTGCTAAACGATCAGCTATGAGTTGGTCCAACTAGATGGCACACAACAACATCTGAGCCTTAAAGCTGGTAATTCTAATCCAGCCAATAACTTTCTCAGAGAACAATTTTCCATAAAGATTATTATTGTTGTTGTGTACTATGGAGTTGATTCACAGGGATTTCAATAGTCTCTTATTTCAGAAATGGATGGTCAGTTCTTTCTTTTAGTCTGACACCATCCTAGAAATTCTGCTGAAACTTGTCCAACATGGGTGATCCCACTTGTGCTTGAAATATTGCTTTCAACAGCATAGCAAAAAACACACCACCACAGTAAAGCAAACTGACAGATGAGTAATGGAATAGCCTTCAACTAGTAGTCATTCTATACAAAGACTGTAATGGAGAATCCCTGGGGAGCAGGTGGCCTCTGTAGCACATGGGATTTCCAGGAGTCAGAATGAACTTGACAACAAATGTATTTTTTTCCCCCCTTTGGTCTGAGATGTTTAAAGAAAGAAAGAACTCACCAAACTTGGAGTGGTGTGTATCACTGAAAGGGAACCAGCCCATAACTGACCCTCAGGTGGGTTTTCAGAGGTATTAATCTCCCAGTAAGAGATTGCCCTTCCTTCTGCTACGTAGCAGCTGGTGGACTCGAACCATGTATCTCTGTGTGAACGGCGCAAGTCTTTACCACTAAGCCAGCAGAAAAAATAGGAGTTTATTTTGGGAGTGTGTGTGTGTGTGTGTGTGTGTGTGTGTGTGTGCTTGCATGCGCGCGCCTGCACATACGTGTATCTGTGTACACACAGAACAACTAAAAGGACACACAATGTGCTTTGAAAATATTTTGCCATCCCCTCCTGGGTCTATCTGTAAGATTTAACAGGTAAAATGAATTGTAAAATGAACGCTAACCTCGGAATTGGGAGAGTTAGTTTCAAGGGCCATTCCCTACTCTGCTGGCAAAGAGTGTTTGGTATCTCCAGGGTGTGGTGCTCACCTCCCTCCCGCCTCTGCCTTTCCATCTCTCACGTGAGGCTTTTGGTTCCAGGATCTCCATGGAACACTGCTCTGTGTCTCTTGGGAAAACGTCTCTGATCTATTTTCGCCTGGATTTGCATACTCTCCACACGGATTATCATCTGGCTTACTCAAATTTTCTTATGTCTTTTGTTTGATCTGCTTTGGTTTCAGTATATAAGCACTAATGCCAATTTTAGAACTTCTTGCATCATGGGAGTGTCAAAATCAAGGTCCTGGAGCATTTGTCATGGTTTCTACGGAGGCTTCTTGTCCTGCCCCGCCCCCGGCCCGCCTTTCCAGCCCAAAACACCCGCCCCCTCCCTAGATGACAAGCTAAACCGAGTCTGGTTTTCACATTAGCTGAGAGAAAGCCCTAGAGTCAGAAATCTTTGGCACATGAGTCACTCTGTCTCTTTGTACCTCATTTCCCCCAACTATAAATAGGCGGAATCTCTCACTTTTCTGGCTCTCAGTGTTTCAAGGCCCCTCGAGAAGCCGCTTTTGTAGCGTTTTTGGAGCGTTTTCCGTCCTCACCAGTAGGTCTCTGCTTCTACATCTGGTCTTTCTGGGGAATCATGAATGACCCAGGGAACCTCTGATAAAGCAAGTTGCCTTCCTCTCCTTTCTTCTAGCCTCCAGCGTAGCCTACTACAGCCCCCCTCATTTCTGTCAGAGGAAACACTTTAAAATGTAGAAATTGCCCTTTGCTAAAAAAACTTCGTGCACACCTTTCTTTCTTTAGAGAAAAGTCCTCAGCAAGTGAATTTGCAAGGCCTCAGTGTTCAAAGTTAACGATGAAAGCAAATGATGCACATAAACGCATGTTTGTATTCTTAACAGCTACTTGAATTACGCTCCATCTACTGTTACTAGCTCATCCATGTCGATCTTTATAAGGTAGTGGGCTGGCAGCAAGCAGAATAAAACTCTGTATTTAAGAAGTTTATACGCTTTTAGAGAGCTCTGGTGGCTCAGGGGTAAGGAGTTGTACGGCCATCCCAAAGGCATGCGGTTTGAATCCACCTGCTGCTCTTCAGGAGAAAGATAGGCAATCTCTTCTCAAGTGACTTACTGCCTCTGGAAACACACTGCAAGGCCAGCGATGGGTCAGTTCTGACTCATGGTACACAACAACTACAATGACAATATCTTTGTATCTATCAGATCCTGTAAGAAACAAACTTTTCTGTGGCCTCACTGACACCTACTGCACTAAGAATTGACAGAGACTTCTTCGCAGGCCTGCCTGGTCAGGTCTCTGCAACCTCAGCTCTACTCCTGGGCTGGTGTCGCCTGCACCAGGGCTTCAGTGCTCCTGGCTCCTCTGCTCTACAAGCAAACTCAGCTTTCAGCCTTTGAAAGAAATGTTCTTCTTCCCATTCCCCAGGCTTCTTGATGTCATTCTGTCTCAACTCAGGCAGCACCTCCTCAGGGCCATCCTTCCTACTGGCACATCTGTACAGTCCTCGTCATTCCTGCCCTGCAGCCTGCTTGGATGCTTTCACAGCGTGCACTACCACCTACATCTCCCTTGTTTACTCATTTTTCTGTTTCGTGTGGCTTCTCCTCACTAGTGGGTGAGCTGCTCGGGATTTGCCTCCGTGCACAGTGCCTACTCTATCTCAGAGTTGGCTCATGTTTGGTACTTGAGAAATATCCGCTAAATGACTGAACAAACAAATAGATGAATACAGATTGAAGGGAAATTATAAATGCAGGATGGAGGTACTGGAGCATTTGCATTTTGGAACGTGGGTGAAAAATAATAATCTATAATTCCTCCTACCAGAAGTCATTACTGCTAATATTTTCAAATTATTTCTTTCCTTTCTTTCTCTGATATCAAGACAGAAACGACTGATAACTGACTCTCCAGGGGATTTTTGGAGGTTATAAATCACACGGGAAGCGATTATTCATATTCTTCCATGAAGCTGCTGTTGGATTCTAACTGACAGAAAGCCTACCTTTTAGTTTATCAATGTGACTCCCTACCCAATATATGACCCAAGCAACCTTTCTTTTTATAGAAGAAAGCTCATCACCAGAGCTTTCTTTTATATATTGTTATTGCTGTGTTCTGTTGAGTTGCAACCAATTAATAGTTGATCGCCAAAACCTGCTGAGTAGATATACATATACATATACATATACATATACATATACACACACACACACACACACATTGCTGCAAAAGGTCAAGGAGAGCTCTGGTGGCCTGGAGTGAGAAACTAAGCTGCAATTCTGAGGGTATGCAATTTGAGTTCTCCAGCTGCTCCACAGGAGAAGGATGGACAATCTCCTCCAGGTACTCAACAACTGTGTGTGTGTGTGTGTGTGTGTGTGTGTGTGTGTGTGTGTGTGTGTACATACATATATACATGTTGTTGTTAAGTTCTGTCAAGTCTTAGGTGACTCATAGTGACCCTATGAACGAAAGTCCTCAACACTTGTGTGACATCCTTTCTCCAGGTTCATAGGATTTCCCGACACAAGCTATTATGGAAGTGGATGCCACTACTGCTTCCAAGCTTGTTTTAATCAGGGACCTCCACCAAACACTGTCTACCATGGGAAACCATTAACGCATTTGACACATCAGTGTCACAGTGTTCAGCATCACAGCAACTACAAGTTACCTCTATACGGCAAGTTGACACACCAGGGCTATACCACCTAGGAGACTGTTTGATCAAAACCAATGAAAAACAGCAGCCCTCAGGCCCTTAAGTATTTTACCATTCTGGCACACCCGAATGCTGGCAAACTCTGGGCCAGAGACCCTCAGTTCATCTGTCCAGTCTGCTCTGCCAACACCCACTTGGGGAAAAAAAGAAAGCCACAGGTCTCCATACTGCCTTTCCTCAAGAAGCCAGTGGCTGCGTGTAGCTGACACTAAGTCTCCCAAGACTCCCGCCCTTACCCTGCAGGTGTAGCACAACATTTCAGTATTTTACCATTCCGGCACACCCAAGTTCTGGCAAACTCTGGGCCAGAGACCCCCAGTTCATCTATAGAGTCTGCTCTACCGACACCCACATATACATACATACATACAAACATATATAGTTGTTGTTGGTGGTGGTATTGATTGCCTTCTCATAGCACAACTCATAGTCGCCCTATGCACAAAAGGCCTGAAGCCCCTCTACAATTAATGACAATTATCAAAGTTCATAGAGTTTCTGGAGGCATGTTGTTTAGGAAGTGGATGACTGCCTCCAAGCCTGGCATAGTATGTTATTGTTGTTATGTGCCGTTGAGTTGCCTGTGATGTATAGTGATCCTATGCACAATAGCTCTGAACACTTCCCTGTCCTGAGCCAGTCTCATATTTTGCTCTATTTCCCCACCATTAAATTGTACTTTCTCACTTAATAAAAATCTTTTTAAAGTACCATTTTAAGTGTTGCACAATATTTCATATGATTGCATCAAAATGAAGTATTCTTCTATTGTAGGATACAGATAATATTTTTCTTAATTTAACTATAATCTATCCAAACCATTTTAATAGGATTTGAACTTAAAGATGTTTGTGCTATCTTTGAGTAGTTGTGTAAAAGACATGATTTTATTTCTAGGAAATCTCTATAGACTTATCTTTAATTTTTAAGTTTTCTGTGGTCTCTGTGGGTGGGTAATTCAGTTAGTTGACCATGTATTTGTTAAGCTAAAGTTTTTTCTGGTTAGTAAAGGGCTGTGCTTTTAAAAAAATCTCCTGACTTAAAAATGAACCAAGCAAAGTCTTCATGAGCAAATGGGGAAGTAGAGGGAGTCCTGTTTCCTCCAAAAGCTGACATTCAACCTGAGGGTGTTTTCCTGTTGCAGTTCATTAATACTCAGGGACAGAAGATTAAAGAATTCCCAAGTAGGGTTTTTTGCTCATAAAAATCTCACTGAGCTGAAAGGACTATTAAAAATAACTAACTTTCTCACTTTAAGAATGGGAAATTGAGACACAGAGAGGGTCACTGTCTCTCTTAGGGGCGGAGAGTAAATGACGGTGACGCCAGCACCTAAATCTCACTCTCCTAACCTCTGGCCAAGGCTGAATTTCCATGTAGATCAAGTGAGATTCTGCAACATGATAAATTTCAGTCTAGAAATGACCAGTTTAAAAGTGTTTTGTATTGTTGTTAAGTGCTGTTGAGTTGCTTGTGACTCATAACGATTCTATCTACAACAGCTCTGAACCTTTCTCTATCCTGTGCCGACCTCTTCGTCTCTGACACACTCACCTCAATTACCCCAGTCACTGAGTCAATTCATGTCACCCAGGGTCTTCCTCTCTTGTGTTGTCCCTCCACCCTCCCAAGCATGACGTCTCTCTGCAAGGACTGGTCCCTCCTGGCAACATCCTCAAAGTATATAAGAGAAAGCTTCAAAATCCTTGCCTCCAAGGAGCAACCTGGCTTCACTCTCTCAGGACAAACCTGTTTGTTCTCCTAGCAGTCCATGGTATAGTCAATACTCTTCTCCAACACCATAGCTCAAAAACATCAATTTTCCTTCTATCATCCCGAGTAATTTTCCAGCTTTCTAATGCATAGCAAGTAATTGCAAAGACCATGGCCTGAATCAGGCGTATCTTAGACTTCAGACTTATATTGTTGCTCTTCAGTACTCTGGAAAGGCCCCTGACAGCAGATTTTCCCAATGCAATTAAACTTTTTATTTCCTGGCTGCTGGTACCAGGAGTATTGATTGTGGAGCCAAGCAAACTGAAGTTGTTAACAATTTCAATCTGTTTCATCATCTATCGTGATGCTGCCAACCCACCATGCAGTGAGAATCATTGTTTCCATGATGCTGAAGTTCAATCCATACTTCAGACTGCAGTCCTTGAACTTCTTCAGCAAATGTCTCAAGTCCTCCTCAGTTTCAGCAAGCAACTATTGTGTCATCTGCCTAACATAGATAGTTGATGAGTCTTCCTCCAATCCTGATGACACATTCCTCTTCGTAGAGCTCAACCTCCTGGATGATCTGTTCTGCATCAAGATTGAAAAGGTATGGAAAAAGAATGCATCCTTGGTGTATACTTTTCCTGATATTGAATAGAATATTTCCTTATTCTGTTCTTAGGACTGCCTCCTGGTAGAATATAGTTTCACATAAGCACAATCAAGTGTTCTGGGATTCCCATTCTTCTCACAGTTAGCCATAGTTTGTTGTGCTCCTCGCAGTCAAATGACTTTGCACTGTTGTTGCTGTTGTTACGTGCCATTGAGTTGCTGGTGACTCATGGTGACCCTATGTACAAGAGCCCTAAATGCTGCTCTATCCTGTGCCAACCTTGCCGTCTCCAACACACGTATTCCCACCACTCCAATCACAGAATCGATCCATCTCATCGAGGGTCTTCCTCTTCTGTGCTGTCCCTCCACTCTCACAAACATGATGTCCCTCTCCAAGGACCTCCAAGGACCTCCTTGTAAAATGCCTAGAGTATGTCCGACGAAGCTTCAGGATCCTTGACTCCAAGGAGCATTCCGCTTTACTCTCTCCAGGACAAACCTGTTTGTTCTCCTAGGAATCCATGGTATATTCAACTCTCTTCTCCAGCACCACAGCTCAAAGACATCATTTCTCCTATCATCCCTATTCACTGTCCAACTCTCAGATGGATAGCACATAATTGCAAAGACTATAGCCCAGACCAGGTGCACCTTAGTCTCCAGCCTGACGTCGTTGCTCTTCAGTACTCTTGAGAGGTCCCTCACAGCTGACTTTCCCAATGCAATTCATCTCTTGATTTCCT
>NW_006399880.1:5714764-5717072 GCF_000299155.1 Elephantulus edwardii | reverse complement strand
CTCTTGGTCCAAGTATAGGTTTCGCATTAGCACAATCAAATGTTCTGGGATTCCCATTCTTCTCAGAGTCAGCCATAGCTTGTGATCCACACAGTCAAAAGCCTTTGCATAGTCAATGAAGCGCAGATACACATTCTTCCGCTATTCTCTGCTTTCTGCCAAGATCCATCTAACATTAGCTATAATGTCCCTAGTACCACGACCCCTTCTAAATCCAGCCTGCATATCTGGCAGTTCTCTGTTGACATACTGTTCCAATCATATTTGGATAATTTTCAGCAGAATCTTGCTTGCATGTGATATCAATGGTATTGTTCGATAATTTCCGCACTCTGTTGGGTCACCTTTCTTTGAAATGGGAACAAATACTGATCTTTTCTAGTCAGTTGGCCAGCTGGCTGTCCTCCAGATTTCTTGGCACAACTTAGTGAGCACATCCAGGGTGGCTTTTGTTTGTTGAAATAAATTAATTGGTATGCTGTCAATTCCTGGAGCCTTGTTTTTTTGTCAATTCCTTCAGAACAACTTGAACTTCTTCCTTCATCACCACAGACCCTTACTTATATATTATTTCATGAAATTCTTCTATGTCAGCCAATTCCTTCTGATACAGTGACTCTGTGTACTCCCCATCTTTTTTTTTTTAATACTTTCTGGATCATTTAACATTCTACCCAAAGTATCTTTAAGTATTGTCCCCCTTGGCTTGAATTTGTTTTGCAACTCCTTCAGCTTAAGAAATGCTGAGCGAGTCCAGCCCTTTTGATTTTCTGACTCCAGTTCTCTGCATATTTCATTATAATATCTTGCTTTGTCATCCCGAGCTGCCTTTTGAAATTTTCTGTTCAGCTCTTTGTTTTCTTGGTTTCTTCCTTTAGCTCTGGCTTCTCGGCGCTCTAATGCAATATTCAGAGTCTCATCTGACATCCATCTTCTTTTCTTCTTCTCCTTCAACCTTTGTAATTATCTTTTGCATTCTTCATGGACAATTTTCTTGATATCCTCCCAGAGCTCATTTGGTCTATGCTCATTCGTTCTCAAGGCCTCAATCCTGTTCCTGAGATAGATAGTTTTGAAATTTGAGTGGGACAGACTTATGGTCAAATTTTGGTTCCTGTGGACTTGATTTAATTTTCCTCAACTTCAGCTTGAACTTGCATATGAGTAGTTGGTGGTCTGTCCCACAGTCAGCACCCGGCTTGGTTTTCACTGCTGATATTGAGCTTCTCCACTGAGTCTTTTCACAAATGTAATCGATTTGATTCCTATGCATACCATCAGGTTAAATCCATGTGTATACCTTGCCTTTATGTATCTTATAAAAGGTATTTGCAATGAATAAATCATTGAATGTGCAGAATTCTATCATTCTATTTCCAGCCCCATTTCTCCCACCGAGTCCATGTTTTCCAGCTACTGATCCTTCTTCCCTGTTCCCAACTTTTGCGTTCCAGCATTGTTGTTGTTGTTGTTAAATGCCATCGAGTCGTATGCGACTCTTAGTGATGCTACGAACAAAGGTCCTCAACTCTTGTGTGACTTTTATCCTTGCTACAGCTTCATAGGGTTTCCAGAGGCAAGCTATTTATGGAAGTCAATGCCACTCCTGCTTACAAGTTCCAGCAGTAGGATGGTTTAAAAACATTCATAAGAAAGTACGCTTTCTGGCTCCACAGCTGAGTAAGGAATGCTGGGGAGGGCAGCGAGTGTGGGGCATCAGGCTGGGACAAGGCCACTGGGGATTCAGGCAGCATTGCATCTTCCATTATCCCTTCCACTGGAAGGGATCCCACTGTCATCACCTACTCCCCTACCCCCACCCCACCCCTGGACCCCAGAGGTGTGCAACGTACAGGGTGGAAATTATTAGACAATATCACTAATATTATACACAAGCAAAATTCTGCTGAAGATTATAAAAGGAAAATGACTGGAACAATACATTAACAAAGTACTACAGGAAATACAATGCAAGCTGGATTTAGAATAGGTCATGGCACTAAAGACATTATGAGCATTGTAAAATGGATCTTGGCTAAAAGTAAAAAGTACCAGAGGAATGTCTGTTTGTGCTTCATTGACTATACCAAGACATTTGACTATGTACATCACAACAAATTGTGGCGAACCTTGAGGAATGGAAATCTTAGATCACTTAATTGTGCTCATGAGAAATCTAGACTTGAACCAGGAGGCAGCAGACCGAACAGAGCAAGTAAACACTGTATGGTTCAAAATTAGCAAAGGAGTGTATCAGTGATGCGTCTTGTTACTATACCTTTTCAATCTCTATGCAGGATAGATTATT
>NW_006399880.1:5712030-5713819 GCF_000299155.1 Elephantulus edwardii | reverse complement strand
TTATATGTATTTTATATAGTTTTTTATATTGTTGTTGATTGCCGTCGAGTCGAGTACGACTGATAGTGACCCTGTGAAGGCCTGAAGCCTTTCTATAACTATTGTCATTTATCAAAGTTCATTGAGTTTCCAGAGGCATGTTGTTTAAGAAATAGATGCCAACTTATTAATGGGCTGTGATATCAATTTAGCAAGTTATAGCTACCACATTTCAAATTAGAGTATGTTCCATATTGTTGTTGTCTACTGTAGAGTTGGAACCGACCCATAGCTGACCCTCCAATTAGTTCTCAGAGGCAATTAATTGCATGGGACGAGATTGCCCATCCTTCTCCCGTGGAGCCGCGAGTGGCCTCAGACTGCCTTCAGGATTGCTATGCAGTTTCTTGCCACTAGCCCTCCAGAGTTCCCCGGTAGATAGAAAATAACATAGTCATCACAGACAATAAAAGTAACTTGTTTAATAGAGCCTTTTCGTATGACATGTGCTAATGGGAGCATGTGTGATCTGGGTGAATAATATGTTGGGTTACTAAAAAATACTCATCTGTGCAAAATACCAGAGCACAAAGCTCGGGGGCAGAAGGGTGGAGCGTGGAGGTCTAAAGCGTGTGGCAGAAGGTGTCTCAGCGCACCCCATACCATGCCACATAAATGGAGGAGAAGATGCCCTAAGGCACAAGAAGTCAGTCCTGGAGCAGAAGTTCAAAACTCCTGAAGTCAAGACATACTGCCTGCAGAGGAAGAAACCGGCAGCAGCTTGAGGTGTTCAGAATCACAGAAGCCCAGAAAGATTGGCATATAGGCCATCACATCAAGGGCTGGATAGGGGAGATTGATGTTGAATGGAGTAGGTGAGAGTAGATGTAAATACTGGTGGAGCCAGGAAAGGGGTGGCTCAAAACACACCTGGTAAGGGTGGGGACAATACAGAGTCAGTTGGTTTTTTTCTACTACAGAGAAATATCTTTAATTTGCTCTTCTCTGTAAAATCTGAGCAATCAAATTAAGACAGACTAGAAAGAAGGATTGGCCATCCATTTCCAAAATACAGGGCTCTAAAAACCCAAGGTACAATACAGCACACTTAGACTAGCAGATATGGCAACTGAGGCTGAGCCCACAAGTATGGAAACACAAAGAAGGAGGAAAAACTGTAAGCAGACACTAGTGATTGGAACAAGGAATGTAAGAACCATGAATGTAGGGAAATTGGATCTTGTTAAGAAAGGAAAGGGATGCATAAATATTGACATACTAGGTATTGGCAAAATGAGATGGACTGGTATGGGACATTTTGGGTCAGATGGTTATATGATCTATGCTGAAGATAAACAGGTGAGGAAAATTGGGGCTGCTTTTATAGTTAAAAAAGTCATTTCCAGATTCGTCTTGAAATACAATTGTATTGTATTGTTGTGAGTGACAGGATAATATCCATACACATACAAGGAAGTCTGGTGAATACCAACATCATTCAAATATATGGACCAACAACCAGAGCCAAAGAGGAGGAAATAGCAGATTTCTACCAAGTTTTGCACTCGATTGATCAAACATGCAATCAAGATGCATTAATAATAATGGAATGTTGGGAATAGAGAAGAAGGATCAGCAGTTGGAAAACATGGACTTTGTGACAGAACTGAAGCTGGAGATAGAATTATAGAATTTTGCACAATCAATGACTTATTCACTGCAATACATTTTATAAGAAACAGAAGCAGGCTATTCAAATGGATCTGACCTGATGCATAGGAATCAGATCGATTACATCTGTGGAAAGAAT
>NW_006399880.1:5692371-5710415 GCF_000299155.1 Elephantulus edwardii | reverse complement strand
AAGCAAGATTCTGCTGAAGATTATCCAAAACGACTGGAACAGCACATCAATAGAGAACTGCCAAATGTTCAGGCTGGATTTAGAAGAGGCTGTGGCACTAGGGATATTATAGCTAATGTCACATGGATCTTGGCTGAAAGCAGAGCATACCAGAGAAATGTCTATCTGTGTTTCATTCACTATGCAAAGACATTTGACTATGTGGATCACAAGAAATTGTGGCTGAGTCTGAGAAGAGTAGGAATCCATGAACACTTGATTGTGCTTATGCGAAACCTATACTTGGACCAGGTCGCAGTTGTCAGAACAGAGCAAGTAAACACTGCATGGTTCAAAATTGGGAAGTGTGTGTTAAGGACATATCCTATCTCCCTATATTTACATCTATATGAGGAATAGCTTATCTGGGAGGATGGGCTCTATGAGAAGCGTGGAGTCAGGATTGAAGGTAGACTCATCAACAATCTTTGTTATGCATATTACACAAACTTGCTTGCTGAAACTGAAGAGGACCTGAAGCACTTGCTTTAGAAGATCAAGCCTTTGATACAAATTGAAGCTCTACATCAAGGAAACAAAGATTCTCACCACTGAGCAAATTGACAGCATCATGATAGATGGTGAAGAGATTGAGATTGTTGACAACTTGTTTGCTGGACTCTACAATCAGTACTCTTGGTACCAGCAGTCAGGAAATTAAAAGATGAATTACATTGGGAAATCCTGCTGTCAGACACCTCTCCAAAGTACTGAAGAGCAACGATATCAGTTTGGAGACTAAGGTGTGCTGTACCTGATACAGGCCATGGTCTTTGCAATTACTTGCTGTGCATCCAAGAGCTGGACAATGAATGACTAGGGAAGATAGAAGGAGAGTTGATGCCTTTGGGCTGTGGTGTTGGAGAAGAGCGCTGAATATACCATGGACTGCTTGGAGAACAAACAAGTTCGTCCTAGAGAGGATGAAGCCAAGCTGCTCCTTGGAGGCAACGATTCTACTTTGGACATGTTACAAGGAGGGACCTGGAAAGTCAAGCTTCTGAGGGTGGAGTGACAGTGCAGGTGAGGAAGACCCTCGATGAATGGATTGATTCAATGACTGGGATAATGAGCGTAAGTAAGTCTTTAGGAGACAATAAGATTGGCAAGGGATAGAGCAGGGTTTAGGGGTGTTGTACATAGGGTCACCATGAATCAAAGGTGATTCGACGGCACATAACAACAACAACAACAACATGGAAGCCCATGATACAATCATCCATGCAAATTAGTATGTTTGTGTGAGTCGATCCCAAACTAGCACCATAATAGTCTCTAACCTCAATAACTGTCTTCAAACTAGTTGGTTGTCACAACAGGAGTACTCAATAATTATTTAAAGTGAAACAATCTGGCTTCTCATTTGTCTAAAAATCCTCAATGATTTCCTATTGTCTGCACAATAAATTCCTTAGCTTTGAATCTGATATTTGTCAGTATTGATCCAACTTACCTTCTCAGTTCAACCCTTTCCCACTACTATTTTCACAGTCTTGGAATTTAGCTAAATTGTTGGCTTTTTCCATCATTTATTCTGAATCCGCATGACCACAATGTGGAGCAACATGAACAGCCATTCTTATTCCTTTTTTCAAATTATTCACTGTTTCAGTTGCCATATGCTACACTGCCTTTTGTGTGAGCTTCACAGGATCTTAAAATGCTTTGAATTAACTCCATACACTAGGGAAAATCTTTGTTTCTGTAATTTATATTTAAGAGAGTATGGCGTGATAAAGATTTAAGACAGAGTTAGAAGCATGACCTTTGGTTCCCTAAACCTTCTCCAAAACTCCCTTTCCACTCTACCCACACACATCAGATTTCCATGCTGAGACAGTTTCCCTAGTCTGCAAGGAGATCATAATCAATTGAGAACCATAAAGAATAGCTGTAAGGGCTCTTGGAGCAATCTCCAATTCTTCCATTTCACTGCTGTTCATAACACTAACTAGGATGACTGTATCAGATTTTGTGCTAAAAAGCTTTGTAGCCATTTTCTTATTTCATCCACACAACACGTTTGTGATAGGGTTGGCATTATCATCATTATGCAGATGATCTGAGGCATGAACAGGTTAAGGAACTGGCCGAGTTTATGCAGCTTAGTAAAGCTGGAATTTAAGCAGCCTAAATCCACAGTTCACCACTAAACCACTACATGAATATGGCTACTTCAGTCACTAATAAAGGGGAAATGAGAAAATCTAAGTCTACAATCAGACTGTGTCTGCCAGTCCATGTGGTGAACTTGTGCTTCCTTCTATCTTTTTTTTCTGCTCTTGTGTGCTCTTTCCCTTCTACTCCTTCCTCTGTTCCTTCCTTCCCCTTTTGGTGTTAGTCTTTCTTGAAGTAGATTTCAGAAGAGACTTCACAGATAGAAGCATTCTGAAAGATAGCTACTCCAACATCTTCAGGTTCAAAAGTAAGGAAACAGAGACCAGACAAGGGAAGGGCGTTGTACTAGGTCACCCCACCACCAGATCTGAAGTGAGAACCCACTTCCTCTTCCTTCTCATTCAGTGTTTCCACTGCCCCAGCTCTAAAGGGGACCTATAAACAGTCAATACTCAGCCTTTGTCACTATCTTTTACTGAATGCTTAGAAGGAATCTTAATCTAAAAAGAGCATCAAGAGATTGTAGCTTTCAATAAACGCTAACCTACATTTCCAGAGAAATGGCTGTGAGCAAAACTCTCTCTGTGAGAGAGTTGATATAAAACAGTGAAGCAACCCTTCCTTCACCAAGACCTTCATCCTACATTATGGGCCCTCAGAGTACCTGTCTCCTGCTCACTGCATTGATTTTGGTGATCTGTCTGTCTTCTAACAAACTGTGCTCTTCCAAAACACAGAGGTCATTTTTAAATTTTTTTTAAATTGAGATTTTAATGAAAGTTTATAAAGAAATTGAGTTTCAAATCATTCATTGTTGCACATTTTCCTCCCCGAACTCTCCTCCTTCAGATCACTTTTTCATTGGGAAAAAAGTTTGTTTTTTTTTTTGTTATACAGTTCTTCCCTCCCCCAACCGCCCCAGACCACTTTACTATGCAGCTCTTATTCTAGACTCTTGTCATGCCTATAATACCTAATTATATATTCCTTTTATACACAGTTCTCCCCCTCATCTGTTTCAATACCATGTAGATTATTTATCCCCCCTTAGTTTCTCCCCAGTCCCCATGTCAGTCTTGACAGTCTAACAGAGGCATTATGCCATATTTGTCTTTTGGTGACTGAGATATTTTTCCACTCAGCATAAAGTCCTTCAAGGTCACCCATTTTGTATAACAATTCATGAGTTTCTTGTTTTTCAATGCAGCATAGTATTCCATTGTGAATTCCACAACTTCTCTATTCATTCATTTGTTGGTGGACACTTGGGTTGTTTCCAACTCTGCTATTGTGAACAAAGCCACAATAAACATGGGCATGTGTATATCTACTTGGGTGGCAGTTATGGTTTCTTTAGGGTATATTCCCAGTAGTGGAATTTGGGAACGTGCCATACTGCCTTCCATAGTAGTTGCACTATTTAACACTCTGACCAACAGTGAATAATGGTTCCTGTTTCTCCACAGTCTCACCAGCATTTGTTATTTGCTGCTCTGTTAAATTTTGCTATTCTTACTCACATGAGATGATATCTCATAGTTGCTCTGATTTGCATCTCTCTTAGAGCATTTCTTCATGTGTTTGTTCGCCATCCAAATGTCTTATTTGATGAAGTGTCTGTTCATATCCTGTGCCCATTTTTCAGTTGGATTGTTTACCTTTATCTTGTTGTGGTGCTCAAGTATTTTATAAATTCTAGATATAAATCCCTTATCAGACATGTAATTACCAAATTTTTTCCCCAGTCTATGGCTTCTCTTTTTACCCTGTTAGAGAAGTTTTGGGATGTGCATAAGGATTTGATTCTTAGACGGTCCCATTCATCTATTTTGCCAGTCCTGGTTGCAGATTTTTCAGGATGCTTGCGAGACTGTGTATGTTGTGGCTTAGGACTTCTAGGGTTCTCCCAAGTCTTAGGTAATTTATCCACTTTGAGTTGGTTTTTGTGTATGGAGTGAGGTGTGGGTCTTGCTTGAGTTTTCTACAGGTAGTTTTCCATTTTTGCCAACAACATTTGTTAAAAAGGCTATCGTTTCCATGCTTACCTGATTTTATCTACTTGTCAAAAATAGGTAGATGGGCTTATTTCTGGGTTCTCAATTCTATTCCATTGATCTTTGTGTCTGTCATTGTACCAGTACTACTTGTCTTGACCACCATGGCAGTGTAATAGGATTTGAAATTAGGGAGTGAGATTCCTTCTTATTTCTCTTTTTAAGGAGTGCTTTGCTTATTTGGGGGCTCTTGCCATTCCAAATGAAATTGGAAATTGCCTTTTCCATCTCACTGAAGAATGGAATTGGTATTTGTATTGAGATTGCACTGAACATGTAGATTGTCTTTGGTAAGATTGTCATTTTCACATTATTGAGTCTTCCTATCCATGAGCAAGGTGTATTCTTCCATTTCTCCAGGTCTCTTTTTGTTTCTTGTAGTAATGTTTTGTAATTTTCTTTGACTAGATCCTTTGTGCTTCTAGTTATATTTACTCCCAAGTATTTAATCTTGTGGTTAGCTATTGTGATGGGTATTGTTTTTCTTAGCTTCAGTTCCTTATTTTCTTTGTCACTTTAGAATAATCCAATTGATTTTTGTATGTTGATCTTGTATCCTGCTACTTTGCTGAATTGGTCAACTCAGTCCAGTAGTTTTCTTGCTACATCTTTAGGGTTTTCTAAGTATACGATTATATCATCTGCATATAAAGATAATTTTATCTCCTCTTTGCCAATTTGGATACTTCTTATTTCCTTCTCTTGTCTTATTGCTATCGCTAAGACTTTCAATACACTATTGAATAGGAGAGGTTATAGTTTCTGTTCTCAAGGGGAATGCCTTTAATCTCTTTGCATTGAAAACAATGTTGGCTCTTTTTATCTTCTTTTATTTTATCAGCTTTGTATAGTGCTTGGCTGCTGACCCAAAAGTTGTGGTTCAAACTTACTCAGCAGCTCTATGGGGAAAAGACCTGGCAATCTGTTCTCAGAAAGATTCCAGCCAAGAAATCCCTGGGAGACAGTTCTACTCTGTCTCTTTAGGATGCTATCACTCAGAATTGACTCGACAGAACTCAACAATACCTGTTTCAGTTAGCCAATATGGCTATAAAGGAAAGGGGGAAAAAACAACAAACCAAACCCAACCCTACCTGAGTAGATGGCTTTGTTGTGGTTGTGTGTTCTTTAGCTGACCCTCCAGCAAGTTTACAGAGGCTATAAATTTCACAGAAGGAGATTGCTCATTTTTCTCCAGAAAAGCACTTAGTGAATCCAGACAACTTGTCTTTGGACTGAGAGTACAACTCCTTACCTCGAGGCCACCAGAACTTCCTAAAAGGCTTTAAAGATCATGAACTTATTGTCTCCTACTTTAGAGAGTAACATAACAGGGTCAGTTTATTCCGAGAAATAACTCTTCTGGTATCTAACAGCAATCCTGAGTGTTCCCTTACTTGTAGACAAGCCTTTATATGGAATCTCTTTCCCTTCTGCTTGGGGAAGTTTTTATGTGTATCCTGCTCTTTTTTTAAGACATAACTTAGAAGTAATTAAGTTTCAGACACATTCTACTCTAGCACAGACTCACCAATATAGCAAAAGAAATAAAATATTTTGTTCTAATCAAGATTACATCCACAAGTAGAGAGGTTATTGTTAGGTGTGTCAAGTCAAGTCAAGTTCAACTCATAAAAGCCCTATAAACAAAAGATCTGAACCCTATTCTATTCTGTACCATCCTCACACTTCCTAACACACAACAGGCCATTGCAGTAGTCATTGAGTCAGTCCACCTGGTTGAAGGTCTTCCTCTCCTTCGCCGACCCTCCACCCTTTCTAGTATCATGTCCTTCTCCAAGGAATAGCCCCTCCTAGCAACATGCTCAAAGTTTATGAGGCAAAGCTTCATCATTCCTGCCTCCAAAGAGCACTCTGGCTGCACCCTCTCCAAGACATAGCTGCTTGTTCTTTTGTATGTCCATAAGCTGTTCAGTGCTCTTCTCCAACACCACAGCTCAAAGGTGTCAGTTCTCTTTCTGTCATCCTTATTTATTGTACAGCTGTAAGTATGGGCCAACTACTTCTTAAATAACAGGTATTTGAAAACTCTATGAACACTAAAGAAACAAATATAGTTATAGTAGTGTAGTGGTAGGGCTCAGTTTAGAAATCAGTTGAAATAAGGAAAAACAATAATAAACTTTGTTTAATAATTGAACCATCGAATTTACATAGCTTGAATGTCAGAAAACTGGAAATGGTTAAAAATAAAATGGAACATATGAACATTGACATAGTCGGTGTTGGTGAGATGAGATGGACCAGCTTTGGTTACTTTGAATCAGATAATCATATGGTATACTACGCTGGAAATGAGAAACAGAAGAATAATAGTATTGCGTTCATAGTAAAAAAGTCAATTTCAAGTTCTATCCTCAAATAAAATGTTGTTAGTGATAGGATAATATCCATATGCATACAAGGAAGACCAGTTAACATGACAATTATTCAAATATATTCTCCTACATTTAGAGCCAAAGAGGAAGAAATTGAGAATGTTTTACAATTTTTTACCAAAACTTGCAGTCTGAAATTGACTGAACATGTAATCAAGATGCTTTAATAATTGTTGACTGGAATGCAATAATGGGAAATAGTGAAGAAGGAATAGTATTTGGCAACAGAGGTTAGATTACAATAATTATTTTAGGATACAAGCATACCTCAGAAAAAAAATGCAAGTTTACTTCCACTGCTGTAAAGCAGACATCACAATAAAGTGAGTTATATCTTTTGTTGGGTATTTTCACTTCATGGTGCATATAAAAGCTATGTTTACACTATCCCATTGTCTGCAAAGTGTGCTCTTAGAAAGTAAAATAGCATTATAAAAGAGTTTTAAATGCTTCAAGAATTGTCAAAATATAATGCAGAGATACAAAGTGAACCCATGCTCTTAGGAAAATGTCACCAAGAGACTTACTCAACACAAGGTTGCCACAAATCTTGAGTTTGTACTAAAAAGGAATATATACAAAGTGCAACAAAGTTAAATTTAATAAAAAAGGAAATATACTTCAGGAGGCCTAGTTGGTGCTGGAGAAGAGTATTGAATATACCATAGACGGCCAAGAGAATAAACAGTCTCACGTGGAGAGAGTGAAACCAAGTTTCTCCTTTGAGGCTTAGATTTTGAAACTCTGTCTCACATACTTTGGCCAGGAAAGACTAGTCCATGTAGGACATCATACTTGAATCGGTAGGGGTACATAGCAAGAGAGGAATGTCCTGGATGAGATATATTGACACAGTAACTGGGATAATGATGGTAGGTGTGTTGGAGTTAGGGAGACTGGCTCAGGAAAGGCCAGGGTTTAGAGCTGTTGTTCATAAGGTTGCTATGAGTCACAGGTGACTCAATGGCACATAGCAACAAGAGTTGGTAGGGAGTTGTGTTGCTAGCCCAAAGGTGGACGATTTGATTCATCAGCTACTCCACAGGAAGAAGATGGTCAGTTTCCACTCATGTGATTTACAAACTCTGAAACCCCACTAGTGGATCCCATAAGAATCAGTTCCAACTCACTGGCAATAAGTGAGTCAAGTATGCAATTTTAATCCATAAAAATGCTCTGTGATACAAAGTAGTGCCTGAGCATAATACATACTTAATATATATGTCTTTAATGAATGGATAAACAAAAACATATTCTTTGACTGCAATTCCAGAGGCTCAAATCCACCAGATGCTCTGCCAGGGAAGGAGGGACAATCTCCTCCTGTATCAGTCAGATCTGATTTGATGGTACACACACACAAAATAATAAAATAAAATACCCCAAACAAAACACATTCTTTGAACCATGACTTGCTCACTATATAGTAAATGGTTTGTACATTAAAAAAAAAAAGTAGTTCCACAATGTAGTAGTCATTATAATGTAGGAAACATAAGACTTTGTAGAACACAGATAATGATTAATAACCATAATAACTACATAATCAAACAGCTCTATGGGCCAGGCACAGAATATGCTTTCTCATTTACACAAATATGAACATGTACTAGTGTCTATCATGTTAACCTCTGTGTTAGAACATGTTATTGTTAGGTGCTATCAAATCTAATATGGATCCATGGAGTTGAATAGCCACCCCATGAATAGCGACCCTATGATCTGAATCCTGTCTTAATGTGTGCTGTCCTCATCATCTTGGATACACTTGATCATATTTCTGTACTCACCTTGCCAAGTCACCTCATTGCAAATGTTCCTCTATTTTGCTGACTGTCCACCTTTCCAAGCATGATATCCCTTTCCAAGGAATAGCCTCTGCTAACAACATGACCAAAGTATGAGAAATGAAGCTTTGCCATCGTTACCACCAAGGAACACTGCAGCTACAACTTTCCAGACATACTTGTTCATGCTTTTGTAGTTCATGGGATATTCAATGTTCCTCTTCAACACCACAACTCAAAGTCATCAATTCTTCTGTCATCCTTATTCATTGTTTAGCTCAAAAATTCGTAACAAGTGATTGAAAAGACCATAGTCTGAATCAGGCGCACCTTAGTCTTCAAGCTTGTATCATTGCTCTTCAGTATTTTGAGAGGTCTCTTACAAAGGTCGTGTCCTTATCTCTGGATTGCTAGTACTAAGGACATTGATAGTGGATCCAAGTAAGATGAAATGGATCCAAGTAAGATGAAATCATTGACAATTTCAATCCTTTTTCCATCTATCATGTTGTTGCCTATTGGCCCAGTGGTGAGAACTTTTGTTTTCTTAATGTTAAGATGTTATCCATATTGAAGGCTATCATCTTTGATCTTCTGAAGCAAGCACGTGAGGTTCTTTTAACTTTGAGCAGTCTTCCTCCAGTTGGCCTCACAAATTACTTGTTCAATATACAGACTGAATAGGTAAGGAGAAAGGATACAACCCAGACACACATCCATCCTGATTTTAAATTATATGATTCTCCCTTGTCCACTAGGACAACAGCTTCTTGGTCAAGGTATAGATCTAGTATGAGCACTATTAAGGGTTTAGGATTCTCATTTACCTCAATGTCCGCCGTAGTTTTTTGTGATCACATAGTGAAATGACTTTGCATAGTCAGTAAAACACTGGTACATATTCTTCTGGTATTTTCTGCTTTCAGCCAAGATCCATCTGACATCAGCAATGATATCCCTGGTGCCACATCCTCTTGCAAATATAGCTTGAACTTCAGACATTTTGGGATGAATTCAGCAATATTTTGCCTATACATGATATTAACAATATTGTTCTATCATTTCCACATTCTGTTGTATCATCTTTCTTGGGAGTGGGAACAAATATGAATCTCTTCCAGTCTGTCGGTCAGATTGTTGTCCTCAAAATTTCCTGGCATAGACTGGCAAGCCCACCAGGATCATATGTATTAGTTGAAACATGTCAATAGGTATTTCACTCTGCCATAACATAGAGATCTAAAAATAGGTTATGACTCAATTAAATAATCTCATCTTTGACAAAGGAAATGTACACATAAACACACACATGTATTTCTACCATAGTTTTCTGGTTTCTGTTATGTTAAGGGCTCCTAAAGTAGTCAATTCCTAGTTTGAGTCAGTTGCTTTCTTTGTTGGGTGCTGTCAAGTTGAGTAGGACTCATATGAACAAAAAAATCTCATGAACAAAAAAATCTGAAACTTGTCCTATCCTGTGCCATCCTCACACTTCCTGACACACTGGAACCCATTGTAGCAGTCACTGTGTCAATCCATAGGGTTGAGAAACTTTCGGGTTGAGAGCCTTTCTATGTTTTACTGACTCTCAACCTTTTGAAGTGTGATATCCATCTCCAAGGAAAACTCTTTTCTGGTAATACGCTTAAAGTTTGTGAGACTAAGCTTTATAATCTTTGCCTCCAAGGAGCACTCTGGCTGCACTTCCTCCAAGACACATTTTTTGTTCTTTTGGAAGTCCATGGGATGTTCATTACTCTTCTTCAATACCACAGTTCTAGGCATTTATTCTTCTTATGTCATCCTTACTCATTATCCAGCTTTCAGATGCATAGCAAGTGACTGGAAAAACCATGAATCAAATGCACCTTAGTCTTCAAATTGACATTATTGCTCCTTGCTAATTTGGAGAGGTCTCTAACTGCAGATTTTCTTATTGCACTACATCTCCTGATTTCCTGACTGCTGTATAAAGGGTGTTGACTGTGGATCCAAGCAAGATGAAGTCACAGACTTTAATCTTTTCTCCATTATGATGTCGCTTACCTATTCAATTCTAAAAAAATAATTATGTTCTTAGCATTGAGACACAATCCATATTGAAGGCTGTATTCTTCAATTTTCTGCAGCAAGTGCTTCAAGTTCCTCACTTGCAGCAAGCAGGCCTGTATCTTCTGCATAATGCAGGTAATTGCTGAGTCTTCCTCTGATCTTGATGCCACATTCTTCTAGAGTCCAGCCTCTCAAATAATTTTCTCAGCATACAGATCAATTAGGTATGGAGAAAGAATACAACCCTGATGCACTGCTTTCTTAATCTTAAACCATGTAGTGTTCCCTTACTCTGTTCACAAAATAGCCTCTTGGTCTAGGTATACGTTTCACATGAACAAAATTAAATGCTTTGGAATTCCAATTCTTCTCAATCTTTGCCATAATTGTTATGATCCACACAGTCAAATGCCTTTGCATAGTCAATAAAATATAACTAGACAGTTTTCTAGTATTCTTTACTTTCATCCAGGGTCCATCGGCCATCAGAAATTATATCCCAGGTGCCATGGCCTCTCCTAAATTCAGTTTGAAGTTCTGGCAGTTCCCTATTTATATGTTCTTATCTACTGCTCTAGGTATTTTTTAATATCTTCAGCAATATTTGCTCTATGTGATAGTAATGTTATTTTTCCATAGTTTCCACATTCTGTTGGATCTGTGGAATGGAAACAAATATGGATCTCCTCCAGACAGTTGGCCTGACAGCTATTCTCTGAATTTCCTGGCATAGACTGAAGAATACATCCAAAACTGCATCTGTTAGTTGAAACATGACAATTATATCCCATTGCTTCAACTTCTTCTTCCATTACCAATGGCTGTTTCTCATATATGGCTTTCTGAAATTTTTCAGTGTCAGTCTGTTCTTTTGCATATAGTGATTCTGTGTCTTCCCTCCATATACTTTTGACGCTTCCTGGATCATTCAGCATATGGTCTATTTTTGTTTTTATTATGTGCTGTCGAGTCACCTGTGACTCATAGCAACTCTATATACAACAGCTCTGAATCCTTCCTGTCCTGAGCCACTCTCACTGACTTGGACACACCAGTATCCATTGTCCCAGTTATTTTATCAGTTCATCTCATCTGGGGTCTTCCTCTCCTGTGCTGTCCTTCTACCCTTCTGAGCATGATGTTCTTCTCCAAGGACAAGTTCTTCCTGGCCATGTGCCCCAAGTATGTGAGATGGAGCGTCAAAATCCTAGCCTCAACTGAGAAACTTGGTTTCACCCTCTCCAAGGCAGACCTATTTGTTCTCCTGGCAGTCCATGGTATGTATATTCAGCACTCTCCTCCAACACCACAACTCAAAGATATTGATTCTTTTTCTTTCATCCTCAGTCATTGTCCACCAATGTGATGCCCAGGAAGCAATTGAAAAGACCACAGCCTGCATCAGATGCATGCTGGAGAGGTCCCTGACATCAGACACTCCCCAATACAATTTGTCTTTTGATTTTCTGACTTCTGGTGCAACAGTTTTCATTGTGGAGCCAAGCAAGGTGTTAATTTTTAACAATCTCAATCTAGCATCCTTCAATATTGTGATTCAAGGCTTAAATTTATGTTTCAGTTCTGTCAGCTTGAGAAATACAGAGCAAGTTCTTTCCTTCTTATTCTCAAAGTCCACATTCCATTATAGTATGTTGCTTTGTTTTCATGAGCTGCCCTTTGAAACCTTCTTTTCAGCTCTTTTGTGTCACATATTTTCACTTTGTTTCAGCTTTGCAATGTTTTACTACAATTTTCAGAGTCTCTTCTGACATTCATTATGTTTTTTTCTTTCTCCTCTGTCTTTATAATGACCTTTTGCTTTCATCATGGATGATATCCTTGATACTGTCCCACAACTCGTCTAGTATTCAAATATTGGTGTTTAATGCTTCAACCTTATCTTAAGATAATTTTGAAATTCAGACAAAAAAGACTCAAAGTAATATTTTTGTTCTTGTGAATTTGTTTTCAATTTCTTCAGCCTTAATTTGAACTTGCGCATTAGTAATTATAATTAGTAATTAGTAATTCTTATAGTCCTCCCCTTCCTCGTTTTGACTTTAACACACTAAGGAGCACATCCTGCCACATTAGTGCTTGTTTCATTTGGATTTAATAACATGATATTCGTATGCTTGATTTTTTAAAAAAGTACAACTCTAAATTTTCAGTTTGTTTTATTTGGGGAATTTATTGTTCTAAATATTACAACACTTGTCAGTCAGTTTGCTGTACTGAGGTAACTTGTGGATTGGTGTGAAAGCTATGTCAACAGTGTGACAAATGTCAGAAGGGTCGCCCATGGTGAACAGGTTTTAGGAGAGCTCTCAACTTCGGACAGACTAAGAATCACGTTGGCCATCCAACTCTTAAATAGCAGGTCTCAAATTTCTATGAACAGTGAGGAATATGGATAGTTACAGTATTAGAGGAAGAGCCCAGACTGGAAGTCAATTAAAATAAGGAAAAATAGTGGCAAATATCCTTTAATAATTGGAACACGTAATGCACAAAAAGTGAATACTAGAAAACCAAAGTCAAGTCAATTAGGAAAAGAAAAATTGTTTTAGCTCTTTCAATATAACACATTTACTGTAAACATTACTAACTAATTTCAAGAAACAACATATAATCAAGAGGCAATTGTGATGAAGGGAAAAGTTCTGGTGGCACTGAAGGATTTGGTAAAAAATAAGGTCCCAGGAATTGATGGAATACCAATTGACACATTTTGACAAATAGATGCTACCCTGAACATGGTCACTAGGTTGTGCCAAGAAATCTGGAAGACAACTACCTGGCCAACTGACTGGAAGAGATTCATATTTATTAACATTTTTTAAAAAGTTACCTAACTGAGTGTGGAAATTGTCATACAATAACACTCACAAGCAAAATCCTGCTACAGATCATCCCAAAGTGACTGGAACAGTACATTGACAGAGGACTATCAGAAATATAAGCTGGATTTAGAAGAGGTCATGACTAGAGACTTTATCACCAGTGTCAGATGGATCTTGGCAGAAAGCAAAGAGTACCAAAGGAATGTGTATCTGTGTTTCATTGACTCTGTAAAGGCATTTGACTGTGTGGATCACCAAAAATTGTGGAGAAACCTTGAGGAGAATGGGAATCCCAGAACACTTAATTTGTGCTTATGCAAAACCTATACTTGAGCCAGGAAGCAGTCCTCGGAACAGAACAGGAAAACATAGCTCAAAATCAGGAAAGGAGTGTGTCAGGGATGTGTACTGTCTCCATACCTTCCCAATCTATATGCAGAAGAGATCATTTAAGAGGCTGGGCTTTATGAGGAGGAATGTGACATCACAGTTGGAAGAAGACTCATCAACAACCTACATTATGTGTAAACCTTTCTTTCATAAATTGAGGAGAACCTGAAGTGCTTGCTGCAGAAGGTCAAAGACTAGTCTTCAATATGGATTGAAGCTCAACATCAAGAAGAAAAAGTCTCACCATTGGGTAAATTAGAAACACCATGATAAATGGAGAAGAGATTGAGGTTGTTAACAGGTACAGCTGACTAGGAGTCTCCACAACCAACCCTCATAACACCAGTAGTCAGGAAATAAAAAAACCAAATTGCCTTAGATAAATATGCTGTCAGGAACCTTTCCAGAGTACTGAGAATCAATGATGTCAGTCTGAAGAATAAGGTGTGCCTGATCAGGCCATGGTCTTCACAATAATTTGATATGCATCAGAGAGCTGGACAATGACTAAGAATGACAGAAGAAGAATTGATGCCTTTGAGTTCTGGTGCTGGAGAAGAGTCTTGAAAATACCATGGACCACCAAGAAAACAAATAGGTCTATCTTGGGGAGTGTAAAACAAAGTTTCTCCTTGGAGAGTAGGATTTTGAAGCTCAATCTCACATACTTTGGGCATGTGTCCAGGAGGTACTGATCCTTGGATAAAGACATTATGCTCAGAACGTTGGAGGGACAGTGCAAAAGAGGAAGGCCCTGGATGAGATGGATTGATATAGTAACTAGGGCAATGGAGGCAGACGTGTTCGAGTCAAAGAGACTTGCTGTGGACAGGGCAGGATGCAGAGCTGTTGTACATAAAATCACTATGAGTTGCAGGCACCTTGATGGCAGATAACAACAATACTAGTATTACTGAGGCCCAAGGCCAAGTGAAAAACAACAACATACTAGATCAGCGGAGTAATTAACATCACCTGGGAAATTATCCTGCTGTGTCAGCTCTGTGCCCTAATGGAAAAGCAGAGACACTAAGTCAAGCAAAGAGATTCTAGGAGCAAAAACTCAGAGACAAGTACCTTCCTCTAGAATTGTCTTGGAGAGAAAATCTTCCCTGAAGCTACTTGAAATTCAGACTTGGAGCCTCCTAAACTGTGAGACTCATCTTTCAGGTTGTTGTATTATGGGAATGATCTGCATATTGGTAATTGCTTTGCCACTTTAATATTTGTATTCTTGCCTGTCTATCATTATTCTAATTAGTACAGAACTTGTCTGTCAGTTTGCTGTACTTAGGTAACTCGTGGGTGCTGTGATCTAAAGGCTGTGCCATCACTAGTGTGTCAAATGCTAGAGGGGTCATCCATGGTGGAAAGGTTTTAGTAAAGTTCCCAGATCAAGACAGACCTGGAAGCAGGATTGGCCTTCCACTTTTGAGACAGCAGGCCTCTGAAAATCCTATAAAAATAACAGAACACAAATAGTTCTAATAATAAAGGCAGGGTCCAGATTAGAAGTCATTCAAAATGTGGAGAAACAGCTCCAAACATCTTTTAATAGTTGAAACATGGAATGGATGATGTATGAATGCTGGAAAACTAGAAGATGTAAAAAAATGAAATTTAACACATGAATATTGATATTATAGGAATTGATGAAATGGATTGGCTATGGCAACTTTGAATCAATTAATGATGTGGTATACTATACCAAGAATGAAAAATAGAAGAAGAATAATGTTGCATTTGTACATAAAAAGATAATTTCAAGTTCTACCCTGAAGTACAATGTGGTGAACAAACGACTCGACGGCACATAACAACAACAACAACCCTGAAGTACAATGTGGTGAATGATCAGGTATTATCCATACACATAAAAAGATGACCTGTTAATACGCCTGATATTCAAATATATGCGCTAACAGCTAAAGCTGAAGATGAAGAAATTAAAGATTTTTATAAAATTTTGCACTCTGAAATTAACCAACAATCAAGATGTGTTAATCATAACTGGTGACTGGAATGCAAAAGTTGTAAACAGTGAAGAAGGAAGGTTAGTCAGCAAGTACGGACTTGATGACAGAAATGAGGCTGGAAAGAAAATAATCAAATTTTGTACGCTCAATGATTTATTCATCACAAATACATTTGTTAAGAAATACAGTGAATTTACTCATGGATTTCACCAGATGGATGGCATAGAAATCAGACCGACTACATATGTGGAAGGAATCATTGGAGGTGCTCAATATTAATAATCAAAATCAGATAAGGTGCTACCTGTAGATTAGACCAGCAATTACTCATGTACTAGTTACAACTGAGGCTGAAAAAATTAAAACAAGTCCATAAGTAGAAAAATAGTATCTTGAGTTTATTCCGCCTGAAATGAGAAATCATCCTAAGGATGTGTTTGAAGAATTGAGCACCAAGGATTTAAGATTGGATAAGTTGTGGAATAGTATAGAAAATGTTATCCATGAAGATAGCAAAAGTTCACCAGAAAGACAAAGGAGAAAGAAAAAAACTAAAATAGGTATCAGAAGAAACTTTAAGAATTTCACTAGAGTTGAAAAGTCAAAGCAAAGAGATATTGAAGTATAAGAACTGAACAGGAGATTTCAAAGGGCAACTAGAGAAGACAACGCAAACTATTATAATCAAATGTACAGAGACCTACAATTGGAGAATTTTAAAAAAAGAACTTGCTCAGCATTTGTCAAGCTGAAAGAACTTAAAAAAAAGTTAAAACCTCCAGTTTCAATATTGAGAGATGCTATGGAAAAAATCTTCAATGATCCAAGAATCATCAAAAGAAGATAGAGAGAAGATACAAAATCACTGTATCAAAAAGAACTAGCTGACATTGAAATATTTTAGGAATTATCATCTGATCAAGAGTCAATGGTAAGGAGGAAAGAAGTTTAGACTGGACTGGCAAAAAAATAAGGCCTTACAAATCAATAGGATACCAACTGGCATGTTTCAAATTACAGCTACTACCTTCGATGTGATCATCAGTCTATGCTAGTAATGTGGAAGGCAGCTGCCTGGCCAGCTAACTGGAAGAGGTCCCTATTTGTTCTTATTTCCAAGAAAGATAAACAATCCAACAGAAAGTTGCTGATGTCAGATGACGCCTGGCTGAAAGCAAAAGAATACCAGAAGAATGTCTATTCTGCTTTATTGACTATGCAAATGCATTTGACTATGTGAATCATAGCAAGTTATGATGAAAATTAAGAATGGAAATTTCAGGGCACTTAACTGTGTTCAGATGAAACCTGTATCTAGACCAAGAGGCTGTTGTGAGACCAGAACAGGGGAACACTGCATGGTTTAAAATAAAGCAGGGAGTGCATCAGGGTTGTATTCTCTCTCCACACCTATTTCAATCTGTATGCTGAGCAAATTATTTTAGAGGCTGGCCTCTATGAAGAAAAATGTTGCATTAAGATCAGAGGAAGACTTCTCGACAACATGTGCTATGAAGATGACACAACTTGTTTGCTGAAAGTGAGGAGGACTTGACGCGTTTGTTGCATAAGATCAAAGAATATAGATTTCAATATTGACTGCATCTTAACATTGAGAAAACAAAAGTTCTTACCACTGAAGCTACAGGCAACATCATGCTAGGTGGAGAAAAGATTTAAACTATCAATAACTTGATCTTACTTGGTTCCACAATCAACATCTTTGGTACCACAGTCAGAAATCAGGAGATGTATTGCATTGGAAAAGTCTGTAGTTAGGAACCTCTCCAAGTTATTGCGGAATAATGACGTCATTGTGAGGACTACCATGTGTCTGATTCAGTCCATGATCTTTCTGATCATTTGTTATGTATCTGAGAGATGGACACTGTATAAGGATTACAGAAGAATTCATGCCTGTGAGCTGTGATGTTAGAGCACTGAACATCCCGGGAACTGCCAAAAACAAACATATATGTCTTGGAGAGGATGTGGCCAGAGTGCTCCTTGGAAGCAAAGATGATAAAGTTTTGCCTTACATGCTTTGAGCAGGTTGCTGGGAGGGACTACTCCTTGGACCGAGACATGATGATCAGAAAGGCAGGGGGTTGGTGAAGAAAAGGAGGACCCTCAACCAGGTGGATTGACACAATGGCTGCTGCAGTGGGCTATAGTGTGTCAGGAAAAGTGAGAATGGCAGAGAACAGGACAGGGTTCAAATCTGGATAGGGTCACTGTAGATCAAACTTGACTCAACGGCACCTATGAACAACATGAGTCATACCTGATGTACTTGATGGCATCTAATAAATACATAATTTGGAAGGTCTCTGTAAGGGAAGAGAATGTTTAGAGTACTGGATAAGAAGTCAAGTGATTTGTGTTT
>NW_006399880.1:5636893-5692126 GCF_000299155.1 Elephantulus edwardii | reverse complement strand
ACACACACACACACACACACACACACACACACACACCACACTCAACCAGCAACACATACTGTCTCTTAGTGATGGGGCATCATATTTTTATTAGTGCAACAAAAAAGGAACCTGAGACAACTATAGAGAGAAGATAAATTGAAGTATAGCCACAACGTGTGGCAAATAAGAAAAGAATTAAAAACAAGATTGTAAGGATCAGGCTGAGCAAGAAGCCTAACAGACAATGTGTAATGTGAGGCTGAATAGCTGAGCTGGAATCAGAGTAAATGAGGCGAGGATCTAATACAGGAAAGCTGAGCTTGCATCTCTAAACAGTGGTGAATTATTGGATATTTTAAAAGAATGTTACTTTCTCTTCTCGCCAACAATTAACCTGAGGTCCAGAAAGGAGAAGTGATTTATTTGCCCCAGACTACGAAGCAAGTTTATAGCAGAGTTTAGGATAGCACTCTACATCTCTCAATCCCAGTCTAGAATTCTTTCCACTATTAAACTCTCTCTCTCTCTCTCTTCTCTCTCTCATTGCTCTAGAGTTAGAGTCACAACTGACTTTACATTAATTTTTCAAGACTGTAAATTGCACAGGAGAAGATTGCTCATCTTTCTCCCACGGAACATGTGGTGGATTCCAACCACCAGAGAGGGTCCTCCTTTGGGTAAGCAGTAAAACTCTCTGTGGCCTACCAGACCTCCCTCCTACCACCTCCATAAGCAATAGATATTAAAATGCATGAAAAGATTGTTTCTTTTCATATTGTCCTATCTTTTCTCCACTTTCAATTTTTTAAAGAACAGTTCTTTCCTCCAGGCTTCAATTAATTAATGTCTTCCTATTTAGAGTTACTTCTTTGATTTCCAGCCAGCAGGATCGTATAAAAATTGCTAATGATGCAGTTTCTGCTCTGTTGTTCTGTGGAATGTGACAGGAAAGCTCACTAGTACATTTTATAGACTAGAAATACCTGTATTTCTGATGTCTAACAGATATATACACTTAATGATACAGAGATAAACAGCCACTCTAGCTGGGTTTGCTTCACCAAACAAAAATCTTATTAGGTCAGCAAACATTTACTGGCACCTGCAATGTGCCAATCAGGTTCTGTGCCAGAGCCTTGATATCCAAGGATATATAAGTTCCATTTCTTATGAATGGGCCTTAATATTCCAATAGAGAAATGTATACTTGCATTGCACATATGCGCACACACACTCTTGTGCACCTACTCATAGACATGCATGGGCACATACACACACTTGGGATTTGTTGCTTTAGTTTCTGTTACACTATGGCTTCTCACGATAGCTTCCACACATTTGAATCCCTTACTGGCAGGTGACTCACATTAGTCTCAACTATAGAAATTACTCTGGATTTTTAAGCATAAAGATATGTGGTAGCAGAAATGGGATGGATGTTTGAGGAGAAAATTGAGAAGCCAAAGAGAGAAGAGTGTAGTATCATGGAGATAAATAACAACCAGAAGTCATTTCTGTCTTGTAGAATGAGTATGAGGATTCAAGGTGGAGGGAGGGTGGAAATAGAGGGGTGAGGATAGGTGAGGGGTAGGGTGTTAATCATAGAGTTGTCTGATTTGATGAGTGGGTGGGGTGAAGGAAATGGAAAGAATCTTTTGTGAAAGAAAAATGCATTCAAACTTTGTAAATAAATCAAAATAAAACAGGCACACACGAAAGACAATGGACAGAAATTATTGCATAAATTTGAATGTACATAAATGAAATAGTGTATATGAATAATTATATAAAAGTGAATTATGGTATAAATAATAATAAATTTTTAAAAAGAAAAGAAACCACTTCTCTGTTGGTCTGGAGAAACACAGGAGAATGTAGTGTGAACAAAGCTCAGAACCCAGGGATGTATGGCAAGAGCTGGAACCACCAAAGAGATGAAGCCATTGCTGCAGATGCCACAAAAGAGCTGAGAGAAAATATGAGGAGGTTCCCATCTTCTGTCACTGTTTCTCATTAGTCAAACCTACCTTGAAGCTGCTTTGGTGGCCATTTAGAGAACAGGAAATATGTCAAAGGGGCACAAGGCTGAGAGTCTTTCTGAAAGAGCTAGAAGGAGTAAGAATAGTCCAGTCCCATGGCACCTCTAGAGTCACACCAGCAGCAAGAGGTTCGTTTCTTTGTTACCAACTCACAGACTCACAGTTGGCATGCCAAGAATGACGTTTATTAGGGAAGTAAGTTGGAGAGTGAGAGAGGCAAAGAATATCACCCAATGCAAATCCGGGTTTTAGCCCAACAGTCCCAAAGCACAATTCTTCAATTAGTCCAGGCTCTGGTTTCAGTTCATCAGTCAGCTTCTCCTTCCATGATCAAAGGCAAGAACAGCAAGACCTTTAGGTGTGCCCTTTATCTCGGAGCTTCTCTGGTTACACTTTGCCACAGCTTCTCCACAGCAGTGCCACAGTCTCTCTACCACCATCACCAGGGTCTCGCCAACAGGGTCTTGTTTTCAACAAGGTCTTACTCTAGTTTCCCTCAATTCTTCCTCTCCTCAAGTCTTGTCACTTAGTATGGGAATCATTCTTTCTCTTATTCCAGTCCCACGGCTATTGATAATTTGCAAGACCATGTGTTACAGTTACGGTATCTGGAGACCAGAGAGTGCTTCATGTAATGGCTTATAAAAGCCAACCTTTAGGCTAACACCACAGTGGACTGGTGGTAAGGAGCTGTGCTGCTAAATAAAGGTGCTTAGTTTGAATCCACAAACTATTCCATGGGTGAAAGATGGGCAATTTTCTTCTGTTCAATTTGTTGTCTCAGAAAACCTGCTGGAGCATCAGCTTACCAGTCAGGTTTCTGACTCAGTGATACATAAAACAACAGTAACAACCTTGAAACAAGAGAGTTGTACCAACTAAGAAAATAGCAGCCATTGAAGGAGCCTGGACATGCATGCTCCTGTGATACTGAGTTAAGTCTGACAAGCATGAGCAGAGCAGCGAGGAGAAACCTGACAGTTGACTGGTACCTGGGTGACCTTGGGGAAATCACTTTGCCTCCTAGAGCCCTAGTTCATTGTTGGTAATTTGAGAGGAATAATTCCTCTTAGGTTTTGCTGTGACATTTATGTGAAAGGAAGTATATGAAAATACTTTGTAAGCTTCTTAAAGCACATACATAAAGGCAAAGATCTTTTGTCATTGATTATAACTCAGTATGCTATGGACTTCAAGCTTTAGTGAAAAATACAAGGTGGTGTTCCAGTGCCATGGGGAAATTTCTAATGCCTCACTAATTGCCTAGATGAAGGGAAATATCTTCCAGTTTCACTGTGTGTTACTTCATTCTGTCACTGGTCCGTCAGGCTCTAAAACACTGACTGATTTTTTTTTTTAATCACTCTGACACTAACTGAAAGGATGTCAGGGCGTGCTCTGGCTCCATTTTGGGTTTTGTCTGTGGTTTTGAATCAAAAGGTGACAAGTAATGAGGATTCTAGAAATTACAGGATCGCTTGTTCTGGCACAGGATAGGACAGGGCTCAGATTTGTCGTTCATAGGATTCTTATAAGTCGTACTTGACTTGATGGCATCCAACAACAATAACAATACTTATTCTAGCTTTCACATTAATAGTTATCGGAGAGGGGAAGAAGTTACAAGAGGTCATATATGTCAGAGAGGAACATAGAACTCAAGAGATAACTACTCTTATCCTTGGGCTTGGGGTTTGAAATTAGCTTTATGTAACGATCTGTACTTACAATTTTTTCTTCTGCCCTTTTCATTCATCTTTATGCCTGCTTCTTTACCATATTGCCTTCTATATCCTTTTATTCCCCCTAATAATTGGTAATTCAATGTTACAAACACCTTTCTCTACATTGGAATCATCTGTGACTCATAACACTCCCAGTATGCCAAAGGGGCCCTTTAGAGAAGTGAGAGAAGATCTTCACCCTGAAACCTACAGCGTCCCTTTTCAGCAGGAAGTAGCTAAGAGAATACGCCATCCCCCTTTCCTTATGAATCAGGGTGAAGTCTCTCTCAGGGAGGAGAGACAGGGAATGGCAAAGGACACACTGACAAAGGAGATTAATCAGAACTGGCTTCGACAAGCACTGTGGCAATTGGACAATTAAAACAGACATTTGGGGAGGGGTGAAAAAGAACAAACTGGGGAGGAGGGTAAAGAAAACAGTGCAATGATGAATGAATGAAAACCCAGAATCTCTATAAATGTTCACTAAAACTAATAAAATTTAATAATAATTTAAAACAAGAAACAAAAAACACTCCCAGTATACAATTGTTTTGAAGATGGCCCTAATCTGAGTCAGTCTCACTGACTCTGACACCCCTACACCCATTGTCCCAGTTACTTTATCAATCTATCTCACTCAGGGTCTTCCTCTCCTGCACTGTCCCTCCACTCTTCTGAGCTTGATGTCCTTCTCCAGAGACCAGTCCCTCCTAGCCATGTGCCCAAAGGATGTGAGACAGAGCTTCAAAGCCCTAGCCTCCAAGAAAACACTTGGTTTCACCATCTCCAAGACAGACCTATTTGTTTTCTTGGCAGTCCAAGGTATGTTCAAGACTCTTCTCCAGCACCATGACCTAAAGGCAGGGGTTTTTCTTCTGTCAGCCTTAGTCATTGTCCAGCTCTTCGATGCATAGCAAGGAATTGTGAAAACCATGGCCTGAATCAGACACATCTTAGTCTCTAGACTGACATCATTGCTCCTTAGCACTCTGGAGAGGTCCCTGACAGCAGATTTTCCCAGACCGATTAATCTTTTGATTTTCTGACTGCTGGTGTCAAGAGTGTTGATTATGGAGCCAAACAAGCTGAAATTGTTAACAACCTCAATCTCTTCTCCATCTATCATGGTGCTGTCAATTGGCCCGTGGTGAGAAACTTTGTCTTCTCAATGTTGAGTTTCATCCATATTGAAGACTACAGCCCTTGACTTTCTGTAGCAAGCACTTCACGTCCCCCTCAGTTTCAACAAAGTTATATCATCTACATAATGTAGGTTTTTGATGAATCTTCCTCTAATCCTGATGTCACATTCCTCCTCATAAAGCCCAACCTCCCAAATGACAAATCAAAGTATTATAATGAAATGTACAAGTAGTTGGAGTTCAAATATCAGAGGGGTTGAACTTGCTCAGCATTTCTTAATTTGAAGGAACTGAACAACAAAGTCAAGCTGCAAGTTGCAATATTTAAGGATGCTATGGGTAGAATATTGAATGATCCAGGAAACATTAAAAGAAGATGAAAGGGATACATAAAGTCGTTGTACCAAAAAGAATTGATTGACACAGAATAATTTCAAAAAACAAAATATGAGCATGAGGCAATGACACTGAAGGAGGAAATGCAAGCTGCTCTGAAGAACTTAGCAAAAATAAAACTCCAGGAATGGATGGAATATCAATTGACATATTTCAACAAATAGATGCTGCCCTAAATGTGCTCACCAAGTTGTGCCAAGAAATTTGGAGAACAACTACCTGGTCAACTGACTGGAAAAGATCCATATTTATTCCCATTCAAAAAGAAAAAAAGGTGACCTAACAAGATGTGGAAATTATCAAACAATATCACTAATATTACATGCAAGCAAAATACTGCTGAAGATTAAAAAAAATAAAATTGGAGCAGTACATTGACAGAGATCTACCAGAAATACAAGCTGGGCATAAAAGAGGCTGTGACACTTGAAACATCACAGTCAATGTCAAATGGATTTTGGCTGAGACCAGAGTGTACCAGAGGAATGTGTATCTGTGTTTCATTGACGATGCAAGGGTATTTGTGTGGATCACAACAAACTGTGGCTAACCTTGAGGAGAATGGGAATCCCAGAGCACTTGATTGTAATTATGTGAAACTTATAGTTGGATCAGGAAGCAGTCCTCAAGGAAACACTACATCATTCAAAATCAGGAAAGGAGTGTGTTAGGGGTGTGTCCTTTCAAAGCCTTGGCTACTAACAAAAATACTGGAGAGTCAAATCTATTCACAAGTGCCTTGGAAAAAAGGCCTGGAGGCATATTTTACAGTTCTGCTCTGCACACATGGATCACCTTGAGTCAGAATAAATTTGATAGCAGCTGGTTTTTAACTATGTGATGTTCTATGCTGTGCTAAAGGGCATTCTGGTGGCTTGTAGGGTAGGGAGTTGCACTATCAACCAGCTGCTCCAATGGAGAAAGGTGAATAATCTCCCCTGTGATATACTGCCTCTGGAGTAAAACTCTCTGGAGGGTCAGGTGTGAGTTGAGTTGGCTCTGACTCTACAGTATAATTGTGTTCTTGTTGTATAGTATGCTGGTGGACAATAAGAGCTTAGCCTTAATTAAATGATGTATTCTTAAATTGAGAAGATGGACAGATTTTCTACGCAACTCACTTCCTCTTTGTAAATGAAAATATCACAATAAACACTTTGACTTCAGCTTTTCTGACAGCTTTGGTGCTTATGGTAAAAATCATGAAGTATGATATGACTCATCCCTTCTTTTTTGTAGGAGAAAGTCCAGACCATGGCCAGAACTTTTGACTAAGAGCCAGGATTCTCAAATTTGGCCCATAAAGGTTGGTGGTATTTTTACCAATGACACAAGGTAGTTTGACCCACTTGGCAAGAGTGACCATATCATCCGTAACTTGTAATGTGTTTCAGTAACAACAAATAAGTGAACTGCAAACTTAAAAGGGTACATTCCTCACTTGCAAATAATGACTCTATTTTAATTGTCTGTAAATTCCTTTCTAACTCTGACATTCAATAAGGCAATATCATTGAACTTAAAAAGGCTCATTATAGCCATAAAATCATTAAGAGAGTGATAATAAAAATAAATTTTAAAATACAGACACAAGTTTACATATGGAGAGAATCAATTTAGCACAATGCAAGGGAGGGAGGAAAGAGTAGAAAGTTAATGGATAGTCAATGAATACTTTATGGGGTGGGGGAAGCACACTATAGAAAGAATGGGTGAGCAGACGTGGATCTTGTAAATTAACAATCTGGAATAAAATATGCATGATTGGTTGACTTTCAAAAAGGCTAAGATAAGGTTTGTTTTTACACCCAGAAGAAATCATAGAGGAATAATTAACAATATGGAACAAAATATGCATGACTGATTAACTACAAAAAGCTAAGTAGAAGTTTACACATAGACTCAGTCTTGGAAGGTTAACACGGATGGTAAGGAAGGCAAAAGAGGGAAGCAAAAATTCCTAAGTTGGGTAAAGGAAAAGGTAATACACAATGGAAGCAGGAGCGGCGTCCACTTCCTAAACAACCTGTCTCTGGAAACTCCATGAACTTTGAGAAATTACTATAGTTATAGAAAGGTTGAAGGTCTTTTGTTCATAGGGTCTTTGTGAGTTGTGCTCATCTCTACGACAATCAACAATGTACAATGAGGACTTAGTAAGGCAATGTAATTAATTGCATTGACCAATTGTAATTCATGTCATAAAACAGCATATATAAGAATGAATGTTTGAGTTAAAACTTTTTTTTTAAAGTGACTCATAGGATTCCCAGTGGTTCACTGGGAATTGAAATTTTACTGGTGTAGAAATTCTGGAACCGTAAAATGTCAGAGCTGGAATGCTGTCAGCCACTATCTAAAAAAAAAAATGCATTGAGAGGTCAGGAGTCTGAAGCGTAAGAATATGAATAAACTAATTCCTCCAATAGATGTTTACTATGACATTTCTATGTAGTAAGCTCTGTCTGTACTGGGTGGGCCTGTGGATCTAGTAGTGATTAAGATAGATTGGGTTCCTGTCCTTACATGTACCAGTAGGGCAAGATGGATGATAAAGAAGTAAACTGATAAATAAGCAAGATAATTACTCTTTGTAATAATTGTATGAAAGGAAATAAGTAACATAATGGATTGATTAATTTTATTCAATGACTCTTGAGCAATTTGGAGCATGATTTTTTGCAGAAAAAGTATCTGAGATCTATCACTTAAGGAAAAGTGTGAAACACCGTACGCATAGGAAATGGATTATGCAAAGACCTTGAGACAAGATTGGAAAAGCAACCAGTTTTGCTTGAATGTGGTAAGAGAAAAGAGATAAGACAGGTAGTTGGATGAAAGGGCTCAGGACATATCCTCATGAGTTCCAGCAGGGAGCTCAGGTTGTATTCTATGTATGTTCTTGGTTTTATTGTTATATACAATCAAGTCAACCACAATTCAAAGTAACCCTATGAACATTAGCTCTCAACTTTGCTCTGTCCTGAGCCAACCTCACTGTCTCCAATACAACTGACCTATTGTCACAATCACTGTGTCAGTCCATCTCATCCAAGGTCTGTCTTTCTTGCACTTCTATCCTTTTTCCCTTGACCTACTACCCTTCCAGACATGCTGCCCTTCTCCAAGGATTGGTCTCTCCTGACAATACGCCCAAAGTATGTGAGATGGAGTTTCAAAATCCTTGACTCCAAGGAGCAACCTGGTTTCATCCTACCCAAGACCTGTTTGTTTTCTTGGCAGTATGCTCAATACTCTTCTTCAGTACCACAACTCAAATGCATCGATTCTTCTCTGCCATCCTTATTCATTATCCAGCTCTCAGATGTTTAGCAAAAAATTGAGAAGACAATGGCCTGGATTAGGGGCACCTTAGTATTTAGACTGAGGAATCATCAAAAGCTCTTAAGCAGGTAAATGTCATGGTCAACAAGCATTCATTAAAGACTCTGCTCATTATAGTAAGGAGAATAGCCTTTAGGAGAAAAAACAAAGCTACTGTGAAAATTTAGACAAAAGAGGATAAAATTGCAGCTGTGGTGATGGAAAGAAGTGGGAGGCATTGGAAGAAGAGAGTCTTCAGGGTTGTAAATGTGTTGATTACTTGGTAGTATAAACTAAGAAAATGAAAAGAATCAATGAAGATTGTTAGCCTTCTGAGCAACATGGTGGATGAGTGTGCTGTTACACCCAAGGAATAGCAGAATGGAATTATAGAAGCAGGGGAATAAAATCCTAGGGGACACCAGGTTAGAAAGTTTGTGGGAGACATAAGAATTGGATTAATAGGAAATGTCCTATGCCTTAAAGATGGAGACACCTCGGATTGCTTTGTAGCTGTGGTCCTCAGTGAGAATGATTTCATCAATTGTTCTTCCTTTGGCAATATCTGGAGCTATTTTTAATTGTCATGATGTGGGGCAGGGTTGTCTAGTAGTACTAGTCCTAGACTACCGCTGTTGTTGTTTTGTGCCATTGAGTCAGAACTGACCTATAGTTGATGTCCGATGGACTTTCAGAGGCAATTCATCTCATAGGAGGAGACTGCCCATCCTTCTCCCATGGAGCAACTGACAGATTCGAATTGTGTGCCTTTGGGATTGCAGCCCAGTTTCTTATCATTAGGCCACCAGGACTCCCATTGGCATCTTGTGTTGTTGTTGTTGTTGTTATGTGCCATCGAGTTGTTTGCAACAGATAGCGACCTTATGTATAAGAGCCCTAAACCCTGCTCTCTCCTGTGCCAACCTCATTGTCTCTGACACATCTACTCCCACCACCCCAATCACTGAATCGATCCTTCTTATCTAGTCTTCCTCTCCTGCACTGTCCCTCCACTCTCCCAAACTTGACGTCCCTCTCCAAGGACCAGTCCCTCCTTGCAACATGCCCAAAGTATGTCAGACGAATCTTCAGAATCCTTAACTCTAAGGAGCAGCCTGGCTTCACCCTCTCCAGGACAAACCTGTTTGTTCTCTTAGCAGTCCATGGTATATTCAACACTCTTCTCCAGCACCACAACTCAAAGGCATCAATTTTTTTTCTGTCATTCTTAGTCATTATCTCTGATGCATAGCATGCAATTGCAAAGACTATAGCCCAGATCAGGCACACCTTAGTCTCCAGCCTGACATCATTGCTCTTCAGTACTCTTGAGAGGTCCCTCACAGCTGACTTTCCCATTGCAATTTGTCTCTTGATTTTCTGGCTGCTGGTACCAAGAGTGTTGCTTGCGGAGACAAGCAAACTAAAACTGTTAACTATCTCAATCTCTTCACCATCCATACTGATGCTGCCAATTGGTCCAGTGGTGAGAATCTTTGTTTTCTTGATGGCATCTAGTAAATAGAATTCAAGGAGTTGAGGCATGTGAGGTTTAAAGAGTGTCCCTTAGATAGGGCAGGGATTCCAGAAGAGGGGCAAGTAATCTGTGGGACTTTGGTAAGAACAGAATATTGTATGGATCACAGCTTTGAGAGCAGTGGGGTGTGGGGGGAACAGGTGGATGTATTGCCAGTGTAAGAATTCACTAAACTGAGCATGAAGACTAATGAGGGTAAATCTGTGGAAAGTCAGGAGTTTCAGAGAAGAGAAAGAACTCGAGTTACTGAGGGGAATGGAGGGTACGAATGTCCTATCTTCTTGGGACACATATCCAGGCCAGAACTCATCTAGAGTCTTTTGGTTCTCAATCTGCCTCTAGCAAAATCACCTGATTATTGTTGTTATGTGACTTTAAGTAGCCTGTGGCCCATAGAGTCCCTATGTACACCAGCTCTGCAACCTGTCCTGTCCTGAGCCAGGCTCACTGACTCTGACACACCAACCCTCATTGCCCCAGTTACTGTATCAATCCATCTCCTCCGGGGTCTTCCTCTCCTGTGCTGTCTGTCCATCCTTCTGAGCATGATGTCCTTCTCCAAGGACTAATCCTTCCTGGTCATATGCCAAAAGTATGTGATATGGAGCTTCAAAATCCTAGCCTCCAAGGAGAAATTTGGTTTCACCCTCTCCAAGACAGACCTATTTGTTTTCCTGGAGGTCCATAGTATGTTCAAGACTCTCCTCAAGTACCACAATTTGAAGGCATCAACTCTTCTTTTGTCATCCTTAGTCATTGTCCAGCTCTCTGATGCATAACAAATAATTGCAAAGACTGTGGCCTGGATTAGGTACACCTTAGTTTCTAAGCTGACATTGTAACTTCACCACATCTGAAGAGATCCCTGACAGCAGATGTTCCCAGTGCAATTTGTCTTTTTATTTCCCGACTGCTGGTGCCAAGAATGGTGACTGTAGAGCCCAAAAGCTATAATTATTAACAATCTCAATATCTTCTCCATCTATCATGGTGCTGCTAATTGGCCCAGTAGTGAGAATTGTTATCTTCTTGATGTTGAGCTTCAATCCATATTGAAGACTAAGTCCTTGATCTTCTGTAGGAAGTGCTTCAGGCCCTCCTCAGTTTAAGCAAGCAGGGTTGTGTCACCTGTGACTCTATGGTTGTTGTTGTTGTTGTTGTTGTTGTTAGGTGCCACTGAGTGGTAGACGACTCACAGCAACGTATGAACGAAAGACCTGAGCACTGTTCATAGAGTTTCCAGAGACAAGCCATTTCGGAAGTGGATGCCACTCCTGCTTCCAAGCTTGTTTTAATCAGGAACCTCTACCAAGCACTGTCCATCATGGGTAACCATTATGGCATCTGACATATCAGTGTCACAGTGTTTAGCATCACAGCAACCACAAGTTACCTCTGTACAGCAATGCACAGACCACTTAGAAGAATGTTTGACAAAAAAATCCCCACCAATTTAAACCAGTCCTGAGGGCCACAGATTAAAAATCACCCACCTTGGGCATGATAGCATAATTTTCTGTCCAGTAGGTCAATGTAGCTCTATGTCTTCACTGTTATTGTTGTTAGGTGCTGTCGAGATTTCCAGAAGTAAGCCATTTCAAAAGTGGATGACACTCCTGCTTCCAAGCTTGTTTTAATTGGGAAGCTCCACCAAACACTGCCCACCACATGAGTGGGTCTAAATGGGTTTTTACATAAATCATCAATGGAGATTATAAGATACTAAGACCTAGGCCCACTCTCAGAGGCGGGAAAGAGATTAAGTCCATCTGGCTTAGGACCCCACCAGGGAGTCTCTAGATGGCTGCAATAGTTAAGCATTAGACTACTAACCAAAATTCTGTGGTTTGAAAATACACAGAGGTACCTTGGAACATACACAGGCCTGGCAATGTGATTTGGAAAGGTCACTGCTTTGAAAAGCAGAGTTCTGCTCTGCACCCATGGAGTCTCCTTGAGTTTAAATCAGCTCATTGGCAACTAACAAGAAGGTCCTAGAGAGTTGCAATATTCTTAGCACAGTTGACAATGTGCTGAGATAGTAGAGAAAGGTGGATACGTCTCCTCTCGTAAAGATTATGACCTTAGAGCCCCAATGGCAGTTATCCTTGGGTCAGAATCCACAGCAGTGGTGTTTTACTGAATGAATTAACTACCTAATTAATTTTTGCCACAGGGACCTCTAAGACTCATTGATCTAATCTAAGAACTCCATGGGAAGAGGCTTGGGACTCCAGGCCTGGAAGGTGACAGGTTAGGTAGCCCCACCTGCAGCGAGGCACCTGAGCTCAGACAGCCCACAGTTACCTGGTAGAAATCTGCGCTTAGTGTTTCCAGATCTTATTTTTTGTTGCTGTTTTTATTTTTCCAAAGGAAACTTAAAATCCAGATTTTGAATGATTATTCTAAATATTTTAAAATCCATACCACGCAAAACATGTCTTTAGCATGCATTTTGGCCCTTGGGCTATCATTTAGCAAACTCTGATCCAGTCCAGTGGTTTTTACAGGGCTTTTTGGTAGGTTTGTGTTTTTGGTTTTGCTTTGTTTTGTTTTTTATCCACAGGAAATTTTCCAATCATGTTATTTTGTGGAACTGCTAGAGGAAAAGGAGCTCTAGTCCTTAGGGAATTATGCTGTTAACCTGAAGACGACACCTCTCTGACAGTTCAAGTCCACCAGCAACCACTAGAAGACAGACAAACACTCTCCTCCAGTGAGGTTTCCTGCTTCAGAACCCCACTGCAAGGCCAGCTATGAATCATTTCCAATCAAGCTTCTGGAATTTTCTATAGAATTTAAAATCCTGAAGTGGTATAAACAGTTAAGGCTAGACAAACTGGACTGCTGACCACATGGATGAAGTTTGAGTCTATGCAGAGGTGCCGAGGAGGAAAGGCCTGGCAATCTATATCTGAAAATTCAGTGAATTAAAGTTCTGTGGATCCCATGTCTACTCTGATATATACCTAGGAGTTATGAGTCAGAGTTAACTCAATCTGTTGGTTGGTTGAAGGGAGAGTTTGTAGAGGACAGGGAAGGGCAGACACTCTCAGCATTTCCTTTATCTTGAAGGCAGTTCTGAAAATTATTCCTGAGGCCTGAATGGTTGTAGAGAACCTCTCTGGTCCAATTTAATACATGAGGAAACAAGACTTTTCAGAACCAGGTTAGAAATAGAATGCTGTTGTTGTTGTCATGTGTTGTTGAGTCTCTTGCGACTCTTAGTGACACTATGTACAACAATCCTAAACTCTGTTCTGTCCTGTGTCAATCTCACTGTCTCTGACACACCCATCCCAATGGCCCCAGTCACTGATCAGTCCACCTCATAAAGGGTCTTCCCCTCCTTCACTGTCCAGCCACCCTGTCAAGCATCACATCTTTCTCCAAGGATTGGTCCAGTCCCTCCTTACAACATGTCCAAAGTATGTCAGACAAAGCCTCAGAATCCTTGCCTCCAAGGAGTAGCCTGGTTTAACCAGGAAATAGAATGTTTACCACAAAGTCATTTGGAAATTTGTGGGAGCTATTTGGAGTTGTCACAGTGAAAGAAAGAAGGGGCACTATTACCAGTTTGTGACTAGAGCCAAGAACGTTAGACTTCCAACAATATCCAGAACAGTCACGTATAATAAAAACTCATCCACCCAAAATGTCAATAGCTGGCACTGGAACACGCCAGGTGAAGATGTCGAAAACCGGAGAGAAGACATCAGCTGGCAGGCTGGCAGCTAGTGTACGCTAGAACTTTGGCCTCTGACCCTCAGATGTGGAAGCTTTTGGCTCTGCTCCAAAACAGAGGAGAACAGGATATTTCTAAATTGATGCCAAGTGGTGTTCTGAGGTGGGGCAGACACTATATAAAAAGTTAAGTGCTTCTTATGAGAAGCAATGCTGAGTAAGGAGATGGGTATTGTGGAGTCTCCAGCCGGGTCTGGGGGCCGCTGCTCAGTACTGGGCAGGGCTTAGATCAAACTCTGGAAGGAGCAGAGGTCCGGGGAAATGCTGAAGTCAGGGTGGTTGCACAGATTTCTTGGCCTCTGTTGGTCATTTAATCCCTGAGCCAAAATATGCCAAGTTCAAAAATAGGATGTGGGGGCAGAAGGTGAAAAGAGGGTGTTCCCCAGCACTCAGAGGAAAGCCGAGCCAATAAAAGAATCATCTTCCTATTTTCGTCGTCACAATGGCACACATTGTATGATTTTACCAGTTACAGAGCCCTTACCACAAAGTCACTCTCAATGACCTCAGTAACTATTAGGCAAGAACATAGCCATCCTTATATTACAGGAGAGAAAATAAGGGCTCAGGGAGGCACTCGGGTAGCACCTTTTTCTCAGTTTTGGGTTTTGTTTGGCTTTTACACTGCTTACTTTAAGCTTCTTCGGGAAGAAGATCAAGGGAAGGACTCTTTACCTCAATTTGTAGTTTTCAGATGAGAAATTCTCAAACTTTGTTGAGTATCAGAATGACCTGGGGAACTTGGTAAAAATACAAAGGCGCAGGTCCTAGCCTGTTTCACATGGCCGGGGACTCAGTACTCTCTCTGAGGAGCAGCTCACGTAATTTCAAAGCCCACTGACAGCCCAACTGGTTTAAGCCAGGCCGACAAGATGTTTGTTTATCATGTGTTGGAATGCGGCAGCAATGTCAAATTATCACACGCATTTCTAAAGACCTGTTTTTTCAGGCAGTGATAGAGGAGACACTATCCAGAGATGTGTTGATAAGCTGACACTTGGCTTAGGGAAGGGACATGCCCTGATTTGGATTGTTTGCCATTTCCATAAGAAGCTCTAGCGGGGCACGGTGAGTGAAGCAGGCTGCTAACTGGCAGATTGGCAATTTGAACACAACAGCCACTCTGCAGAAGAAAGATGTGGCAGTTCAATTTTGTAAAGATTATAGCTCTAGAAAGCCTATTGGTGTGTGCTGTCGAGTCAGGACTGACCCATAGCTGACTCTCCAGTGGGTTTTTGGAAGCAGTGAATCTCTGGAGAGGAGATTGCTTTTCTTTCTCCCACAGAGCAGCTGGTAGACTCAAACCACATACCTTTGCACTGGCAGAACATCCCTTAATAATAAGCCATCCTATGAAGCAGCTTTACTCTCTCCTCATTAAATTATCTTCAAAGCTGGGGCTCTTTATCCCTAAAACATCCAGAGTAGTGATATGGAATAGATGTAAGAGGAACACAGGGAACACATGTTCTATAACAGCATTCTTTTCAGAAACCAAGAATGTCAGTACTGTCTTTGTAACCACTGCTCTTACAAGGTTACAGACAGGACAAGTAATCTCAACTTTGTGACTATTGACTGTGTAACTGAGTCTTAACCTTCCTGGGTCTCAGATCTTTCAGATCTAAAATAGAATTGGAAGTTTCTGGGTGGCACAAATGATTTGTACTTTCCTACTAACTGGAAGATTAGGGGTTCAGATCAAATCAGTGGTCTCTGTAGAAGGCAATGTTGGCCATCTACTTCTATACAGTTGTCATGCGAACCTGAAGGGACACGGTTCAAATCCAACAGCTGCTCCACAGGACAAAGATGGACAATCTCCTCTTTTGAGATTTAATGCCTCTGAAAACTCACTGAGGGATCAGTTCTGAATAGATGATACTCAACAACAACAGTGCTGTCCTGAGGTATGAACAAAAGCAGCAACACTCCCTCTGAGTCGGTTCTGACTCAGTGTCCATCCACCATGTTCCACAGTGTTAATGAAAGGCAATGGCTCATCTTTCTCCCATGGGGCTGCCAGTGAATTTGAACCTCTGGAGACACATGCCCTTTTTTCAGCACCACTGTACACTATGGAGTGTGACACTAGAGTTCCTTATGTTATTGTTGTTATGTACCACAGAGTCAGAAACGACCCATGGCTGACTCTCAGGCAGGTTTTCAGAGGCAGTTAATAGCATGGGAGGAGACTGCCACCCTTCTCCCATGGAGCAGCTGGTAGCCTTGAACTGTATACCTTTGGGAGTGCAGTGCAACTTTTTGCCACTAGGCCACCACAGCTCTGGTTTCTTATAGCCAGTAAAAACTTTAAACAGTGTAATTCTACTTGGATACACAGGGTGCCACCATGAATCGGAATAGACTCAAAGATTGGCAATGTTGGTTTTTGTTGTTTTTTTTTTTAATAAAATTTTTTATTTTAATTGTCATTTTATGTGTCAGAGAGATGGACAATGACCAGGGAGGATAGAAGGAGAATTGATGCCTTTGAGCTGTGGTGCTGGAGAAGAGTATTGAGTGTACCATGGACTGCTAAGAAAACAAACAGATTCATCCTTGAAAGGGTTAAACCAGGCGGCTCCTTGGAGGCAAGGATTCTGAGGCTCCATTTAACATACTTTGGTCATGTTGTAAGGAGAGACCAGTCCTTGAAGAAGGACATCATGCTTGGGAGGGTGGAGGGACAGCGCAGGAGGGGAAGGTCCTCTATGAGGTAGATTGATTCAGTGACTGGGGTAATCGGGATGGGTGGATCAAGAGACAGTGCAGTTGGCACAGGACAGAACAGAGTTTAGGGCTGTTGTACATAAGGTCACTATGAGTCGCAAGCAACTCGATGGCACATAACAACAACAACAACATAACACAATTCTCATTTTAACAAAAGTTTATAGAAAAGTTAGATTTTTCGTTCATTTATTGTTGCACATTTTACCCCCTCTCTCTCTCCTCCCCCTTCCCAAGTTGACTTTCCCCCCCACTAGTTTAGTTACAAAATTCTAATATAAATTCCAACAAATTTGGCAATGGTTTTAAGCTGGAAAAACTGTGTTCCTCCGAGGAATAGAGGAAGACTTCCAACAAGATGCATTGACACAATAACTGCGACAATAAACCTGAGCATATCAGAGGTTACGAGGATGGTGCAAGACAGAGCAAATTTCAGATCTGTTGTTCATATGGTTGTTATGAGTCATAGTCAACTCAGTGACACTTAACAACAAGGGAAACCATAAAAACTGGAGCATATAAGATATGTAAAATTCCTAAAATAGTAATTGGTAACTTATTGTGGTTATGTACCATCGAGTAGGAACTGACTTATAGCTGACCCCTCCAGCAGGTTTTCAGAGACAGTAAATTACACAGCAGCTTGCCCATCTTTCCCCTGTGAAGTACTTGCTGCATTTGAACCACGTCCCTTTGGGTTGGGATTGTAACTTCTTAACACTAGGTGACCAGAGCTCCCTTACTGGAAAGTATCACTGTTATGTGGCATTGAGTTAACTATGTCTCTTAGTGACCCTACGCATAATAGCTCTAAACTTTGCCCTCATTGAATGTCCCCTCTCTTTTCCACAAACCTCGGATCTTTAGACCTAGAGTGGACCACACAGCTCCTCCCATATCGATGCCTTACTGAGGAGCTCTGATTTCAGGGAGGGCAGATGGTGTGGTCCTGAAACTACTCCAGACTCTATCTATCTATCTATCTCTATCTAGCTAGCTAGCTAGCTATCATCTATTCTTATCTATCTATCTATCATCTATCTATCATCTATCTATCTATCATCTATTCTTATCTATCTTCTATCTATTCTTATCTATCTATATAGTCTTATCTATCATCTATTCTTATCTATCTATCATCTATTCTTATCTATCTCTTCTCATCTATCTATCTATCTATCATCTAGTCTCATCTATCTCTCTATCATCTATCTATTCTCATCTATCTGTCTATCTATCTATCTATCTATCTATCTATCTATCTATCTATCTATCTATCTATCAGCTATCTCTCCTCTCCCCTCCCCTCCCCTCTCCTTCCTTTTCTCTCTCTCTCTCTCTCCTTTCCCCAAAACTTATGAAAATCCAGTTCCACAGACCTGCCAAGAAACCCAGCTCTACAAATTCTCTTTGTTCGCATCCGGACAGTTTGATCTCTGTCATTGCCTGAGCAAAAGTTTTAACAAAAACAGTGCCCAATGCTGAGGCATTTTGCATAAGCTCCTGCTTTTTCCCCAAAGAAGGTCACCCAGAAGGTCGCTTTCACCCTTCTGCTGCAAATGGCGGAAACGTTTCGAGCTATGGATTGTGTCTCCGCATCCTCTTCCCTTCACACCAGCTAATGTGTTTTCTTTTCTCTTGGCGGGCTCCATTTCCCACATGTTCTCTCAAGCGCTTCCTCTGGCCTCCCCAGGGCTTCCCACAACAAACCTGCGTGCTTTGGCGTTGGAGTAGGCGGAGGGGCTGCTGAAATACATACCGGATATGCCTTTGGCTGCGCTTATCAGTCCCAGCCCAGGCTCCTGTGACTGAAACAGTAGACTGAGGCTAACGACCAATAGACTCAGGCTAAAGCCCCTAACTGTTTATACCCTTCTCGTGCCTGTACCCACTCCCTGAGAACTACCTGCCTGTCTGTTCTAGAGAGAGGCTATGTTCCTCTCAGCTCTGCCATTAATCCCCTGTGCAGTTCTCAGGCTAAACTCTTCCATTCTGCACCTCAACTTCCTCATCTCAGTAAACAGTAACTGTACCTTTGTCCCATGTGGAACACTCAGATATTCCAATGTTGTTGTTGTTATGTGCCATCAGGTTGCCCACAACTGAAAGCAACTCTATGTACAGCAGCTCTGAAGCCTGCCCTGTTCTGAGCCAGTCTCACTAAGTCTGACACACCAACCCCCATCGTCCCAGTTATCAGCCCATCTTACCCGGGGTCTTCCTCTTCTGCACTGGCCCTCCACCATTCCAAGAATGACATCCTTCTCCAAGGACTGGTCTCTCTCTCTCCTGGCCACATGCCCAAAGTATGTGATATGGAACTTCAAAATCCTAGCCTCTGAGGAGAAACATCATTTCACCCTCTCCAAGACAAACTTGCTTGTTTTCTTGGTGGTCCGTGATAAGGTCAAGACTCTTCTCCAGCACCACAACTTAAACTTAACTTCTGTCATCCTTAGTCATTGTCTACCTCTCTGATGCATAACAAATAGTGCAAAGACCATGGCCTGATTCAGGCACACCTTAGTCTCTAGACTGACATCGTTGACTTTCAGTACACTGGCTGCTTTAGCTGAGACAATCTCTTTATTCTCCATGATAGCTTCTGAATTAGGACATCCTACATATGCACTGCATCCAGGACTACATCACTGGCCACTTAGGTTCAAGTCCAGGACCAAGGTTGTCCAGCTCTTGGCTGTCCCTCTCGTTCAGATGAGGAGATCTAGTTGTAGGTAAGTTGTGTTTCGGGCTAGCAGTGTCTGATCTGCTTTATATTCTCTCTCTCTCTCTCTCTCTCTCTCTCTCTCTCTCTCTCTCTCTCTGTCTCTCTCTCTCTCTCCCTGGAAGCAACTTTGTCTTTTGAAAGTCTTCCAGTGTCACATGCAAATCATGTGTGAGTCTCACAGAGCAACCTGAGGATTAATCAGACATTTATAAATTCTTCCTGATAAGAAAAGCCATCTGAATTCTCCTGCTCTTTTGCTTTATTTTTAATATACACCCCTCCCCTCTTTATCTGTGTGCTGCTGTCCTGCCACCAAGTACTGTGGCAGGTGGTGTTTTCTTTCCAGTTCTTCTGAATGTTCAGGAAGAACGGGAAGCATTCCTGGAATCCATCATTTCAACAGACATCTCCACTGAATGCACACCACACAGGGAGCTTGTTTGCCCCATTTACATTTTACTCGGAAAATGAGACATATGAACACTTAGAATCTGGAAAGCATTTTATGTGAGTGTATTTCCAGGGAGACTTCCCCCAGTTCTCTCCCATCTTTTCCACTAGTCAAAGGCTTATAAGTGGTCACCTGCTGTTGAGCACTTCATCAATCTCTGTGCCACTGACCCAGTTTTCTCTCCAGATATAAAGATCATATCTTCTTTTGCTAATTTTATTCTGATTTATTTACAAAGTTTGAATACATTGTTTTTCACAAAAGATCCTTCCCATTTCCTTCACCCCACCTGCCCATCGAATTGTACAACCCTATAATTAAAATTTACCCTCCCTGTTGTTTGTTGTTATGTGCCATTGATTCATTTGCGACTCATAGCGACACTGTATAAGAGCTCCAAACGCTATTTTATCCTGTACCAACCTAGCCATCTTAAACTTACTTATTCCCACCACTCCAGTCACAGAATTGATCCATCTCATCGAAGGTCTTCCTCTCCTTCGCTGCTCCTCCACTCTGCCAAACATGAATTGGGGAGGAGAGAGAGGCAGAGCTTTTCAGATCTCCAAATTCTAACCCAGGTAACCTCTCTACCCTCCCTACACCCCTCTATTTCTACCCTCCCCCTGTCTCGGATCCTCATAGTCATTCTACAATAATGATTTTATACAATATTTGTCCTTGTGGAACTAACTGAGTTTGCTCACTCAGCATAATGCTATCCAGTCCCTCCCAACTTAGGTAATAATTTACAAAACCATTGCTCCTGCGTGCTGCATAGTATTCCATTGTATGAATAGACCACAACTTCTCAATCCATTCATTTGTGATTGGACATCTGGGCTATTTAAATGTTCTTGTGTTGGTGAATAATGTTTGAACATTGGTGTACTGTTTTCCGTTTAAGTCTCAGTTCTCATTTTCTTGGGGTATATTTCAAGCAATGGAATAGCTGGGTCATATGGAATTTCTATGCTCAGCTTTTTAAAAATTCATTTTAATAAAAGTTTACAGAGACTTTGGATTTCCATTCATTCATTTTGCACTTTTCTCCTTGCACATCCCTCCCCCTCACCCCCAGTTCTCTCTTCTCTTTGAAAAGTAACCCCCCTCCAAAGTCCACTCCACTATGCAGCCTTCATTCTGGACTCCTGTCATGACAATAATACCTAATCATATATTCCTTTTAAACAGTTCTCTCCCTCATCTATTTCAGTGCAGTATACATTATTTATCCATTATTTTCTAGTCTCACCCCAACCCTGATATGTTCAGCTTTTTGAGGAAGTGCCAAACTGCCTTTCAGAGTGAATGTACCATTGTACAATCCCACCAACAATGTAAAAGGGTTCCTATCTCATTACATCCTCTCCAACATTTATTACTTGGTTTCCTGATAAACTTTGCCACTGTTACTGGAGTGAGATGGTGTCTCATTGTGGTTTTGATTTGCATCTCTTCTAAAGACTATATCTTAATTTCACTAATTTACACATAATAATAGTGGCCTACTCCATGGGGAGTCATGCTTCTAACCCAAAGGCCCATCTCGCTGGCAGTTCAATTTCAATAAGTTTGCGATGCAGAAAGATGAGCAATCTCCTCTCGTGGGGTTTACAGTCTTGGAAGATTGCTGGAGGGTTAGCTACTAGTTGGTTCTAACTCAAAAGTAATGAGAGTTTTGAGGATAATAATATAAACTTCAATTCATTGTCACCATCAGCTTAAACTCCTGGAGTTTGGGGCTGCTCCATGGAACTTTCCAGGGCTGTAACTGTTACAGAGGCAGGTGCCAGGCCTCTCTTTGATAGGAACACTGTGTATGTTCAAACTGTTAATCTTTAGGTTAGTTATGAGACTCAATTAGACCACACAGGGATGAATAACAGAAGCTTCCACTTGCTAAAAAAAAATAACAAAACAAAACCAAAAAAACTCTCTCCAGTTGGTGGACAGAGCGAAGGAGTTAAGGATTAGGAAAGATCCAGTTAGGGACCTGAAAAGGTGGGGTAATGGTGGGCATGAGTCAATGATGATTAACTTTTTAAAACACAATATGTAGGAGTGATAATATGAAACACAAGGTGAATAGAGGAATGTATGAAACACACTGTATACAAATTTTGTATGCAAATCAATATAAAATAATGTTGTTATGTGCCATCAAATCATTTGCCACTCATAGTGACCCTATGTACAACAGCCCTAAACTCTGCTCTGTCATGTGCCAATTGCATTGCCTCTAACACACCCATCCCAATTACCCCAGTCACTGACTCAGTTCACCTCATAGAGGGTCTTCCCCTCCTGCGCTGTCCCTCTACCCTACCAAGCATGATGTCCCTCTCCAAGGATCGGTCCCTCCTTACAACATGTCCAAAGTACGTCAGACAAAGCCCCCAAATCCTTGCCTCCAAGGAGTAGCCTGTTTTAACCCTCTCCAGAATTAATCTGTTGGTTTTCTTGGCAGTCCAGGGTACATTCAATACTTTTCTCCAGCACCACAGCTCAAAGGCATCAATTCTCCTTGTATCCTCCCTAGTCATTGTCCAACTCTCTGATGCATAACAAGTGATTGCAAAGACCATGGCCTGTATCAGGCACACCTTAGTCTCCAGAGAGACACCGTTGCTCTTGAGTACTTTAGAGAGGTCCCTCACAGCAGACTTTCCCATCGCAATACGTTTTTTTTATTTCCTGGCTGCTGGTGCCAAGAGTGTTGACCATGGAGCGGAGCAAACTGAAGCTGTGAACAATCTCAATCTCTTCACCATCCATCCTGATGCTGCCAATTGGTCCAGTGGTGAGAATCTTTGTCTTCTTGACATTGAGCCTCAGTCCATACTGAAGGCTGAAGTCCTTGACCCTCTGCAGCAAGTGCTTCAGGTCCTCCTCAGTTTCAGCAAACAGGGTTGTGTCCTCTGCATACGCAGATTGTTAATAGATCTTCCACCAATCCTGACGCCGCACTTCTCCTCATAGAGCCCAGCCTCTCAGATAATGTGCTGTGCATACAGGTTGAAAAGGTATGGAGATAGGTCACATCCCTGGCATACACCTTTCCCTATTTTAAATCATGCAGTGTTACCCTGCTCTGTTCTGACTACTGCCTCTTGGTTCAAGTATAGGTCTTGCATTAGCACAATCAAATGTTCTGGGAATCCCATTCTTCTGAGTCAGCCACAGTTTGTTATGATCCACACAGTCAAACACCTTTGCATAATCAATGAAACACCGATAGACATTCTTCTGATATTCCCTGCTTTCAGCTAAGATCCATCTAACATCAGCTACAATATCCCTAGTACCATGACCCCTTCTAAACCCAGCCTGGACTTCTGGCAGTTCTCTGCTGATGTGCTGTTCCAGTCGTTTTTGGAAATAATAATAATAATAGCAACAATAATAATAACAACAATAATAAAAAATAAGAAGAAGAAAAAATATACCACTTTCCAGGACAGACTTATTTGTTCTTTTGCCGGGTCATGGTATGTATGTTCAATACTCTTCTGTCCTGGAGAGGCTAATAGGATTTTGCTTCTTGGAGGCAAAGATTTTGTCCTTGGAGAAGGACATCCTGCCTGGAAGAGTCGAGGGTCCAACATTGAAAAGGAAGATCTTGAATTAGATAGAGTGACACGGTGATTGTGCCAATGGGGTCAGGTGAGTCAGAGATGGTAAGGTTGGCTCAGGATAGGCAAGGTTCAGCATTATTGTTCATAGGATTTCTATGAGTCATAGTCGACTCGATGGCACATAACAATAGCAACAGCAACAACATACTAAGTGTTGACTCTATGGCAGATACCTTTTCAAGTAATATATTATCTAAATTTGCATTATCCTATTGTTTCCTAAGAGATATTCAAAGTATTTACTATTCTTGTTTAAGCAACTCTAAAGGTTGTCCAGAAGGGAAGGAGCATCATTTTCAGGGGACAAGAATAGCAGTGTTGGTTTTGTACCAAGCCCTTTGGAGAATGATGGACATGGTGTCAAATCCCGAGTTTGTAATTAATGGCTATGTGATCTTGAAAAAGTCTCAACCTCTCTGAGCCTCACACCTCAACTCAGGATTACCTGAATTCCTAATTTCCATGAGTGCTTATGACCCTGGGATACCCTGTCTAGCACAGCACCTGGTGTAGTAGGCTCTATAAAGAATTCCAACCACTCATCTAGCAGCTGGTCATACTGCCCAGCTTATGTGTTTCTGGAAAATATGCAACTAGTATTTCAAATCCTAGCAGGGTCACTCCTAGTAGGGGTTTCAGCAATGCTTCCAGACTAAGGCAGACTAGTTGTGAGCTAGCAATCTCCTTCTGGGAAGGTTGGCCAGTGAAAGGCTAAACAGCAGCAGGACTGTCTGGTACATACAGTACGTGAAGAAGAAAAAGCTCAGGAATGCACTGAAAATAAATCTGAGGCAAGGCTTCCTTCTTAATGTGGAGTTGACTTTAACGATGTAGACATTCATTTACAACTCAAAAATCAGAAGAGTCAGCTAGCAACCCCCATGAATAGTTGGAATGTAGAGGACAAGAAGTTTGAATCAAGGAAAATGGTATGTTGTCGCAAATGGAATAGAACATACAAACAAATGTCTGTATGTGAAGCGTCGACACCATGACTGCAACAATGGTCTTACGCACAGCAGATATTGTGAGAGTGGCTGCATACCTGTTCAGTCTAGATTCTAAGCAAATAATCTGGGGAGATGTGCTGTCTGAAGAGAAATTGGGCATACAGATTAGAGGAAAACTCACTAAGAACCTGTGATATGTGGATGACACAATTTGATGAAGTCAAGGAGGGCTGAAGGACTTACTGATGCATATCAAAGACTAAAGTCTTCAATATGGTATCTACCTCAATGGAAAAACACACACACACACACACACATAAATCCTCACAGCTGGACTAATAATAGAATAGTAAACAGAGGAAATACTGAAATTGTCAAGGATTTCATTTTTCTTAAGTCTACAATCAGTGGCAGTCAATAAATCAAGTACACATTGTATTGAATAAATCGCATGGAGATCACTTTAAAATGTAAAAAGAAAAGAAAATCCAAGATGTCACTTCTAGGACCAAGTAGCATTTGATCCAATCCACAATTATTTCCATTGTTTCACATACATATAAAAGCTGTACAATGGCTAAGAAAAAAGTGATTATCTTTGAATTATAGTGCTGGTAAATAATACTATGGACTTCTAGAATTATAAACAAGTCTGTTGTGGAAGAACAGTCACATTACTCCTTGGAAACAAGAGTGACCAGTCCCCGGAGAAGAACATTATGCTTAGTCAAGTCATTGTTATATGCCGTTAATTGGAAACAAATCATAGCTGATGCTCCAGTAGGTTTTCAAAGGCTGTCAAACACATGAGAGGAGATTGCCCATCTTTCTCCCTTGGAACAGCTAGTGAAATTAAACTGCCTTCCTTTAGGTTGACAGTAACTCCTTACCCACTAGACCACCAGAGCTCCCAGAGTACCGTAGAGTGAGTGAAAAAGAAGATGGCCTTGAATAAGATGGATTGACACAGTAATTGCAATGAGGGACTCAAATGTAGCAGCAATTGTGAGGATAGCACAAGACCAAGCATTGTTTTGTTATGTTGAAATATAAGTTGAAACAGACCCATATGTACCTAGCAACAGAAACGTGAGAAACTCCAGTCTTGTTTTACAAAAAATTCTTTCTGAGCAGAATGAACATCCACAAGGTCATTTCATCCAACTCATTTCACTAACATACAAAACAAAGTTAAAAGTGGAAAGTGAGTCAATCTAGACTTCCTAGGAGTTTGGTGGCTCAGTGAACCTTCCAGTCCCATGCTAGTTTCCTTGCTATTTTCAATGCTCACTTTCCTAAAGGGTTACCTCAGGACAAGCATTGCTTCGTGTTGGAAAGCTCAGGCAGGAAAAGGGTGTGGGCACAAATGTATGTCATGCTTCATCGTCATTCTCTATGGGTCACCAGGGACGCCTCAACTTCCTCGAAGTGATACTTTCCTGAAGAGTTTCATGTAGATCAAATACTTAACTTTCTTACCCACATAAGTCAGCTTCCGATGAGAGAGCCAGTCTGGTTCGTGGCTACTTGTCTGTGTCATGGCTGACTTTGTACTGGTTGTGTGATTGTATACACATGACCTTTAGGAAACATCAGAGTGCATAGGGAGACAATTGTAACATGTCTGCACATCTATATCGATATTTATATAGATATCTATATTTAATCATATATACATGTATAAATGACTAAGGATGGCAGAAGAACAACCAATGTCTTTGAGTTGAGTGCTGGAGAAGAGTATTGAACATACCATTGACTGCTAAGAGAACAAACAGGTCTGCCCTGGATAGGGTGAAACCAGGTTGCTCCTTAGAAGCAAGGATTTTGAAGCTTTGTCTCACATACTTTGGGCATGTTGCCAGGACCAGTCATTGGAGAAGGACATCATGCTTGGAAGGATGGAGGGATAAGGCAGGAAAGTAAGGCCCTGGAGGAGATGGACTGACAGAATAATGGTGGTATGTGTGTCAGAGACAATGAGATTGGCTCAAGATAGTGCAGGGTTCAGAGCTATTGTGCATAGGTCACTATAAGTCACAGACAACTAAACAGTACATAACAACAACAATATATTTGTGTGTATGCACACACATGCATTTTACTTATTTACATGCATATGTAAGAAACCCTGGTGGTAAATGGTTAAGTGCTCAAATGCTAATCAAAAGGTTGCTGATTCTACCCCAAAGCCACTCTATGAGAAAAGACCTATAATCTTCCCCAACCAAGTAGAGCCTAGGAAACCCTAGGAAACCCAATGTCTTTTCCATCCCTATGGGTCTATTAAGATTCTTGAGGGCCATTATAAGTTAGCATTGGCTCAGTGGAACCCAACATATGTAAGTATACCTAATGTATTATTGCGTGTGAATATGAGTGTGTGTATGTGTGTGTGTGTGTGCAAAGATGTATATATTTCTATAGAACATATACGTGCATATGATGTAGCTAATATACATCATGAGATGTGCGTGCATCATATTAGATCACTTCCTTATTTATACTCTCCGTCTTTTGGTAATTATTTTACGTCCTACTGACATGTAGAATCACACAATTTTTTTGTTGTGGAGGCTTTTCTACACACGGAAGGATGCTTAACAGCATTTCCTAGGGGTTGTAATTGAAGCTAAGTTGCCACCCAAAGGCTATGCTAACTAGAGATTCTGAGGGAGAAAAGGGGCCAAACCCCTTCCACTGGCAGCCTTTGAAAACTACTAGTAGGTCAGTTATGAGTTGGTTCCACCTCAGTGGCAGTGAGTGGGGATCAGCAGCACTTAAAATTCTCTCCCTGACACGCACACTCCCTGAGTTGAGGCAACCAAGGAATCCAGATCTGCTAAGGGTCCTCCATTGGTTGACGACTGTTGATTCAGCCTCTCATCTGCCTTAGACCATCAGAGGGCAGAGAGGTATTATTCCTTGCTTGCTTGCTTGCTTGCTTGCTTGCTTGCTTTCCTTCAGTGGGTCAAGGTTAATGGATTTTATTGAACATAAAAGGTTTTTAAAAATCTTTATCTCATATTAGTTTGCTTACAAAGTTCATACACATTGTATTTCACACTATTTTTCATTCACATTGTGTTTTATATAATCATTCCCATATATTATGTTTTATAAAATTAATCACTATTGGACTATGCCCATCATTACCCCATCTTTTCTGGTCCCCACTGGTTCTTCCCCATTTCCTTTACGCCTTCCCTTCATTCATCACATTGTGCAACCCTGTGCTTTCACCACAACCCATCCTCATCCCTCCGCTCCCACTCATTCCCACCATGGGTCTCCATACATGTTTTACTAGTTATCCTTCTATTTTACGACAATGGTTTTATGCAGTATTTGTCCTTACGAGACACAGTTAGTTCACTCAGCTTAATGCTCTCCATTCTCTCTCAATTTATGTAGTATTTTCTTTAAACTCATTGCTCCTGAGTGCTGCATAGTATTCTATTGTGTGAATGTACCACAACTGGCTTTCAATCGGTGGGAGGGCAAGTATATAAACTCAGGCTGTGAACTGTATGGTTAAGAACCTCAGACTGGAGACTGGAAAATCTTCTTGTGGTTTTCATCCTTGCGCAGCTTTGCTACATGCCTGGCAGTAGCTAAGTGACTGAACTCACGTATTTGTCACAAGATCCCTGTGCAGTATTATTATTGTTCCATGCTATTAGTGGGAAAAGCTGAAGTGACTCATCCAAGGAGTTGAATAGCTAGAAAGAGGCAGGGGAAATGTCAAGCCCAGGGTTGTGCTCTTAAGCTCTACTGAGCATTTCTCAAGCTGGTAAACTCTGTTGATGTTGGGATGTGTTGTAATCACTGGGGTGTGTGTGACAGAAACGAAGTTTCAGAGCCTCTGCTCATACACTGCTTCTCATTGGCTATCCTGGAATCACTAAATGCCATTAAAGTAATCTAAGCCATGACATTAATCTGGTAATGATACTAATACGTGAGTGGTGCAACTATTGGGAGAGGGCTGATGGAAAGGTGTGTAGTTCTGGGGGAAGGAACCTGGGGTCAAAAGAGATTTACTGAAGAGATGGATGAATAAGGGATTAAGTGGGCGGAGAAAATAGAAAGGAATTCCAAGCAGAGAGAGCGCTAGGTGACAAGAGAAGAGGCAACTTGAGCTAGGCTGACTCTGCAGAGAGAGTTCTAGGCTTACAGGAAACTCACTTTAGAAAGGGATATTGGATCTGGGGACTTGGAAGCGCTGTGTAACACGGAATAAAGAAGTAACTGTCATAAATCACAGATTTCCCCCCCCCCGCCCCCTTAGTCCCATTGTTCATTTTATAGAGGAGCGGACAGGCATAGAGGTGTTTAAAGATACCTAGGACTTGCCGGGTGGTAGGACACAACGACCCTGACTGTGTCGTACTATCGTCAGAGGATGGATGTCCGCCTCTGTGTGTCCTTGTCTTGCCTCCCCAACACTCAGAAGGTGGCATGATCTTGTAGTGTCAGGGTTCCTGGCCTGAGTCTCCCACAGTCAATGGAATAGAGAACATTCTCTGAGTCTATGTATCCACTGAACTGGAAGCAAAGGACCACACCCCAGAGACTCCCCCACCCAGGATACTGTGGTTGAAATCCAGAACTGGCTTAGCAACTGAAAGCATTGCAAATACTCCGGCCCAATGGAGGCCAAGGTAAAAAGCGGCCACCTGTAGACCAGATCTGATCTATAAGTGTGTTTGGTTTGGTCACGTGGGAGTCTGAAATATTTTCTGAATATTTTCCCAAACTCAGAAGATTTCATGTTTTAAAAAAAATGAGCTTCTAGCCCAGATTCCTGCATGACAATGATCCCCTGGAGCTGCTGCATTCCTCTCCTTTCTCCAGGTCCTTATCTCCCCCATTCTGCTCCAGTCTAGAGGTGGCATCCACAGCCCAGGGCTCTGCAATGTACACACAGCTCTCCATTAATGTCCTTCAAAATTTTGCAGACAATGACCTTGGAATGGCCCTCTGTGCCTCTGGGCTCCTCTGCTTCAGTCTACAGTCGCTTCTTGTCATAGGTTAAATGGTGTTGCCAACTTGTGTCAATTCAGCAGGGATGTCATTCTCAGTGGTCTGCCAGTACTAGATCTCATCTTTTATCCCTTACGATGTGATCTAGTGTAATCAGCCAATAAGTTACAGGAAGGGTGAGTGGACTGTGACACCCTCACTTAAGTCATAGTCCTGACTTCCCACAAAGGGGTTTCGCTGGCGTGTTACCTGCATCATCTTTTATCTTGAAACATTTTTTTAAAAAGGAGAGAAAGAAGCGAGACCTGTCTACTCTCAAGGAAGAACTGGGATTGGGCTTCTTTGAGTCTTTGCTCTGAGAGCCTCCTGGGTCCAAGAGAAGACTGATATCAAGACTCATGGAGCTCTCCAAGGGACGCTGTTGGCGTGAAGGGTTTTCTCCAGAGCTGTCCAAGACAGAAAGCCTTCTCCTACAGTTGGCAACAGGAATTCTGATTTCTAGCCACGTAAACTATGAAAGAATGCATTTCTGTTTGTTAAAACCATTCACGAGTGGCAGTTCTGTTATATAGCAGCTCTAAGACAAATGAGATTTTTCTCTGGTGGGGTTCAGAGAGCTCAGAACAATGATCTCTGGTGGTCTGTCCATGTAGAGGGAGTAAAGAGAGTCTGTGTAGCTGCCATGTGTCAGCCTGATGACTAGACCAGCCGTCCCTGCCTGAGCCTCATTTGAAAGAAGTCTCCTGACGTGCAAAGCTGCTTCCCTCTTGTGATTTCAGCTGAGTAGAATAAACCCCCAGGGTACAACGCAAAATCATTTCCTGAGACTATACACAGGCAGAGCTCTTCAGTCAAGGAGGAATGACAAGCATCTTGAAAATGTGTGTTACTTATAAGCATAAGTAACAAGAGGAGTCTTAGTAAAATGCTTGTAAAAGCCTTTGTAAGATAGCAATGATCTAACTGGCCATGTGAAGTTGTTGCTAGTGCTCTCTGCTCTGAATCCAAGCAGACCCTTAATTTTTCTTTGCTCTATCTGATATAAGTGCAGAAGTAGAATGCTGGAAAAACAAAATGAAACAAAACCAACAACAATGAAAAAAAACTGGCCTAGATATTCAGCACCCTGGGCACTTTCTCTCTGTCAGCCACTGGGCCTTGGGCCACAGAGCTACGGATGGGGGGAAAGGGGGGTGCAGATCATGTGACCCTTCAAGCCACAGTTTCCTCATTCGTGTAATGCAGTTGTGGGAGATTAGTGATTCTACCACCCGAACAGCACATCCAAAGCCTCAGTCATGTGTGTAGCACCACCAGAGTGTTCTACAGCTGCACATCTCCTGACTAAGATCGTCCTTCACTTACCCTGACTAAGATCGTCCTTCACCTACTGCTTTCTTTTGTCAAAACCAAATCCACAGCCATCTGGCTACGTCTTCCCCTAGATCCTTCGGTGGATTTGAACTGCCAACCTTTCAGTTAGTAAGCCAACATACAATGTACCACATTAACGTACCTTGAAAGCTAACTTCAAATCTAATTGTATAGGTAAGCCTCATCTCTAGCAAAATATCTGTGCATCACAGATTTGGGTATTTCACATGGGTTTTATTGCTGGTCTACTACGTTATAGTCACCAAATGGTAGAAACTGTTAAGTGTTGTACTACTTAGATAGGCAGTTAAAACCCACCTATAAGGAGGAGCAGGTGATCTGGTCCTGAAAAGTTACACTCTTGACAATGCTATATACATGGGGTTTCTAGGGGTCAGAGGAGACAGCAAATAACAATTAGTGAGAGAGAGTGTTGGTGACCTTGTGGTAAGAAGTGGTACTGCCAGGCCAAAGGCAGGTGGTTCAAATGTACCAGCTGGTCTGTAGGGAACAATTTATAGCCTCTGAAAGTCTCTTGGGGGGTTAGGTATGGTTTAGTGCCAATTCGACAATAATTCATTGCATATCACATTGCAACAATTTCAGTGCCAGTGCAAAGAAGGAAGACTCCCAACGAGATGGCTGGCCAAGGTGGTTGCCACAATGGTCTCGGGCGCAGTAGCCATTGTGAGGATGGCTCAGAGCCACGTAGGGCTTTGCTCTGTAGTATACAGCATCTCCATGAGTCAGAGCCTACTTGATGACACCTAACAACAACTTTATGTTATGTTTGTTATATGAAAGGGCACTCCAGTGGCATAGTCTGTAGGGAGTTGTGTTGATAACCTGAAGGTTTTGTCTCTTTGGCAACTGAATTCCACCAATGGCTCTGAGGGAAAAAGCCAGGCCTTCACCTCCTGTGAAATCTAGAGCCTGGGAAACCCACTGAAGATCACGTGTGAGTGTATTTTAGCTCATTAACAATGCATAAGTGATGCTGCATATTTCCACAGGGTTTTCAATGGTTAATTTTTCAAAATTAGATCAACAGAGCTTTCTTCAAACTCAAACTTCTGACCTTCCAGTTAGCAGCCAGTTTTAGAAACCATTTGATCATCCAGGGACCCTATATTACATATAATGAATATTTAAAAAAAATAAATAAAGACCCAGGTTTCAAATGAAAACCACCTTTTTCCATATGTCACTTAAAATCATATTACTGATGCACACACTTGGAGAACACTAAACTGGGTCCATGGTGGTCGTCAAGAGGTCCCTGGATGCCTTAACATTGCCTAGGTTCATTTCTGTGGGGAGAGATTGAATGACTTTCCTGAGATTCTCAAAGGTCTATCTCTTCCAAAGGGATCTGATAATCATCTCTTCCAGTGAGAATTTTATAAATGTAAGAGACACAAAGATTCTCACTACTGGGATGATTGGCAGCATTATGATAGATGGTGAAGAGATTGAGATTGTTAACAGCTTCAGTTTTCTTGGCTCTACAATCAACACTCTTGGTTGGTACCAGCAGGCAGGAAATTAAAAGACAAACTGCACTGTGAAAGTCTGCTGTTAGGGTCCTCTCCACAGTACTGAAGAGCAACAACGTCAGTCTGGAGGCTACGGTGTGCCTGATTCAGGCCATGGTCTTTGCAATTACCTGCTATGCATCAGAGAGCTGGAAAACGAGTAGGGATAAGAGAAGGAAAATTGATACCTTTGAGCTGTGGTACTGGAGAAAAGTAATGAATATACCATGGATTGCTAGGAGAACAAAAAAATTTGTCCTGGAGAGGGTGAAGCCAGGCTGCTCCTTGGAAGCAAGGATTCTGATGCTTCATCTGACATACGTTGGACACTTTGTAAGGTGGGACCAGTCCTTGGAGAGAAACACCCTGCTAAGGGTGGAGGTACAGTGCAGGAGAGGAAAACTCTTACTGAAATGGATTGATTCAGTGACTGGGGTAATGGAGGTAGGTGTGTCAGAGATAGTTAGATTGGCACAGGATAGAGCAGGGTTTAGGGCTGTTACACATAGGGTCGCTATGAGTCGCAGGTGACTCGACGGCACATAACAACAAGGGACAGCAGTCTGCATATCCTGTCTCTGGCCTCCTTTTAGCAGTTCTTTATATGTTAACTTTTTCTATGTCTCCTGATTGACTTAGGAACCATATCTATTTCAGTTACCTGGGAATATGGGAACAGGGAGGGCTTCTCTTCAAGCCGAAGCAGGGATTTGGACAGGATCGTCTAACCTCCTGGATGGGTCATCTCAGAGAGACAGGAATGGCAGTGCCCTGGGGAAAAGGCAGGGTTTTCTTTCTCAAAGTTATTTCATAAACACTTGGCAAAGTCCTCTCACCCAAGAAACCTATATTGGAATTCATTTACCAGCCCATTCCTTTCTCTTGAGAGGGCTCAGAAACTCAACTTTGTAAAAGTGGTGCGGGGAGAACAGGAATTCCCATCTGGCTCGCTCCAGCACTGCCTCGCCTGGAGGAACTCCCTGCTAGTTCTCCACCTGCTTATTTTGTAGCTTGCTGAATTTCCATATGTTTGACCTGAATTGTTAAGTGGCTTTGATATTCTGGTTATAGGAAGAGACCTGTGACTTTCTTCAGCTCCAGAAGTGATGGTAGCTGCTATAAAAAACTCTTGACATACTACATAGTAGCCTAGATCTTGAGCCAGACAGTGAGCTTACCAAGAAGAGAAGCCGACTCTTATTTATTTTAGAGCACAGTTCAGAATGATATTCAAATAGCAAGTAGTATATAACGAATAAATAGTTTCTGAAGGAATGAACCAGTCAGTGAATGAATGAAAACTACTGCTCTGGTCCATATTAGTTCCACATTAAAAAAAAGCCACCCAAAAACCCAAAAGCAAAACAAAATACACCAAACATTTTGTCATTGAGTTGATTCTGACTCATGTCAGCCTCATATGTCACAGAGTGTACTGAACTCTACGTTTTTCTTGACTGTGCTCTTTAAGGAAGCTGATAACCAGTCTGCCTTCTGCAGAGCCACTGGGGTGGGTTAGAACTGCCAATCCTTAGGTCAAACACAAAATATCTGTGCCACGTAGGCACTTTAGGAGTGTCACAAACAGGAGTTAAAAAAAAGTAAGCAAAATAATGTCATAGTAAAATCGAGGTTTGAACTAAGTCTTTGGGTTGGATGCTGTGTTGGTGGCACAGCTGTGATGTGGTTAGTACAATACGTTGTAGTTGTGGTGTGGTTAAACAAAGGGGCTGGAGATTATCATCTGCTTGGGTTTGATTGTGGATATTGAATTTGTTATGTACTACTTCACACACATTTCTAAACTCCTCTAAAGCTGAGTGTCCTCACCTGCACATCAGAGATAATGGTCATATCTATTTCAAAGGACTGTTTGTGAAAGTTATGTGAGAGAAAAACAACAACAACAAAACCAACTTATAAAGCACTTAGCAAAAAAAAAATGAAGAAAGAAAAGAAAAGAAAAAGAAAACTCTTTACACAGAGCCTCGTGAATGTTCCTCATGGCTGTGGTCTTCACAGTTATCATCACCATCAAGGAATGTGGCAGGACATTCCAGGGGAGGAGACCAAGTGAGTGGCTCACCAAGAAGGCTGTCCTGGGCAGGGAACTGGTTTGTCCGTGATTTCCACGGCATGATCCACCAACCGAAGTTTTTCTCAGTCAGCAATTACAATCCTACTACCAGGCTTGAGAAGGATATTCTGTAAGGAAAAGTCTTCCCTCTGGTCCTCATTTGCAGATGGTCCAGCAGTCTGCATTCTACTCTGCATTTTCTGGGATGATTGATGAGTGGATTTGGCACCAGGACTGAACCTCAGGGTCCAACCATGAGGAGATCCAGCATCTATGGGACTTGGGAACAGATCCTGGCCAGACCATGTTTCCTTTTGTTGTTAGGCACTGTGCTGTACATTTTATTCCAACTCAGAGCAGTCTCTCATATCATAGAGTAGGAAAGCTCCATAAGGCTGGGGGGGGGGAGGTGGGAGGGTATATTTGCTTTACACTGCCTGGCTTTAATTGCTTTTGGTCAAACATTCTTCTAAGTTGTTTAGCACTGGTCTGACCATTTGCTGTACAGAGGTAACCTGTGGTTGCTGTGATGCTGAACACTGTCGCACTGATGTGTCAAGTGTGATAATGGTGCACACTGTTTGGTGAAACTCCCCAATTAAAACAAGCTTGGAAACAGGAGGTGGCATCCACTTCCAAACTAGCTTGCCTTTGGAAACTCTATTAACGTGAAGAAACGATAAAAGTTACACAAGCGTTCAGGTCTTTCATTCATAGGGTCACTATGAGTCATCTACAACTTGACAGCACTTAACAACAATGGGAGAATACCTGCAGAAATGTGTTTAAGCATTCAGCTGCTAGCCCAAAAGCAGTTATAATCAAGTCATCACTACAGGAGAGGAAGATATGGATGGTGGTGGTGGTGGTGGTGGTTGTTGTTAGGTGTCATCCATTTGATCATGTCTCATAATGATCCTGTGAATAACAGATTGAAACATTGCCATACCCTGATTCATGCTCACAATCTCTACCATTGTCAAGCTCATTGTTTTCCATCATTATGTCAATCCATCTCCATAAGGGTCTTTTTCTCTTTCTTTGACTTTCTCCTTTATTAAGCTATTACTAGCCTGTTTAATGATCAAATACATGATCAGGAGAAAATGGTGATGAATAAGGAAGTTCAAGCTGCTTTGAAGGAATTGGCACTAATAAAGGCTCCAGGAACTGATAGAATACCAACTGAGATATTCCAACAAACAGATAAAGCCCTAGACATGTTCACCAACTTGTGCCAAGAAATCTGGAGAACAGCTGTCTGGTCAACTGATTAGAAGAGATCTGTATTTATTCCTATTCCCCAAAAAAGGTGTTGTAGTGGAGTGTAGAAATTATTGAACAACATCTCTTTTATCATATGTAAGTGAACACTTGCTGAAAATTATCCAAAAAGCATCAAACAGTACACCAACAGAGAACTACCAGAAATACATTCTGGGTTTAGAAGAAGCCATAGCATTAGAGATATCATTATGAATATTAGACAGATGTTAACTGAAAGCAGAGAGTGCCAGAAGGAGGTCTATTTGTGTTTTATTGACTATGCAAAGACATTTGACTGTGTGAATCATTAAGAAGAACGGAAATCCTGAACACTTGATTGTGCTCATGTGAAACTTAGACCAAGAAGCTATTGTCCAAATAGAGCAAGGAAATACTATCTGGTTCAAAAATCAAGAAAGGAGTGTGTCAGGGATGTGTCCTTTTTCCATATCTTTTCAATCTGTATACAGAACAGATAATTTTGGAGACTGGACTTTATGATAAAGAATGTAGCATCAAAATTGGAGGAAGATTTACCAACAATCTGTGCTATGCAGATGACACAATCTGGCTCACCAAAACTGAGGAGGATCTGAAGCACTTGCTGTAGGTCAGAGATACATACCTATTTATAAGTCTTCAATATGCATTGCATCTAAGCATCAAGAAAATAAAGATTCTTGCCACTAGGCCAAATTGGCAGTATCATGATAGATGGAGAAGAGATTGAGGTTGTTAACAATTTCATCTTGTTTGGATCCACAATCAGCAATCTTAGTAGCAGCAGTCAGTAAATCAAAAGATGAGCTGTCTTACGAAAGTCTGCTGTTAGGGACTTCTTAAGAGTGCTAAAGTGCCAGTCTAGAAACTAAGGTGCATCTGACCCAGGCTATGTTCTTTTCAATTACTTGTTATGCTGCAGAGAGCTGGACAATGGATAAAGATGACAGAAAAAGAATCAATGCCTTTGAGTTGTGGTTCTGGAGAACAGTATTGAGCACACCATGGATTGCCAAGGGAACAAATAGATTTGTTCCAGAGAGAATGAAACAGGTTTGCTCCTTGGAGGCAAGGATTTTGAAACTCTTGTCTTACATACTTTGGACATGTTGCCAAGAGGATCCAGTCCTTGAAAAAAGACATAGTGCTCGAAGGGTGGAGGGTCAGGGCAGGAAAAGAACACCCTGAATAAGAGGGCTTGACACAGTAACTGTGGCAATGGAGGCACGTGAGTTAGAGACGGTGAGATTGGCTCAAGATAAGGTGGGATTCAGAGCTATTGAGTCACTATGAGTCAGCGATGAGTTGCTGTGAGTCGTAGTCAACTCGACAGCACATAATAATACCAATCATCTGTTAGTCTGTTGCACTGTGGTGGCTTTCATGTTATTGTGATGCCATAAACTATGCCATTAGTATTTTAAATACCATTAGGGTATTTAAGCTAGGGTTAACCTAGGGTTAGTGGAACTTCCAGACTATGACAGAATAAGAAGTAGGACTGGCTATCTGCTTCTGAAATAACATTCCTCAAAAACCTTAAGTAGAGCAACAGAATGTTGTAGCAGGTTATGTGTTTGGAAACTCAGTAGGCAAATTCTACTCCATCCTATGGGGTTACTACAAGTTGAAATTAACAAAGGCAAAGGGTTTAGTTTTAATCTCTACAGAAGCAGATTGTCAGGTGTTTCTTCCACAGTTACTAGCTAGGTCAAACCATTGACTTTTGATTAGTAGCAGAGAACATGGCAATTAGGCCACTGGCCCACTGGCAATCACCAAGCCAGATCACCAGTCAACATCAGAAAACAAGGCAGGAGGAGCCACAGAGTTGCCCAAGGCTGTTGCTAAACTTCTACTCCTGGGTGCAGCGGGGCCTGTCATTTCTAGAGCAAGAGTATTTCCATGACACGGATCTTGGTGGGTCTGTTCAGGTTTCTGTTTTCATTATTAACCTCTGTGAGTCAGATACAGCCATTTATATAATATGATGGCAGTAACCATTGCAAGCAGTCAGTTAAACATTTGCTGGAAGCTAGAAGAATGAGTGAGTATCCACAGTGTCTGACACACAATAGATGTTCCCCATATAGTTGTTGAATGGTGAGAGTTTACCTCCCTAGCCAGATTAAGGATGAGGGCTCTTTAGGAGTGAGGAGATGTGGCTTAGGAAAGCCTCTATGGAGGTTTTGGTTTTAACCTTTACAGAAGCATATTTCCAGGTGTTTCTTCCACAGAGTCACTAGCTAGATTTAAACCAAAGACTTTAAAGCGAGGCTCACAAGGAAGTCTGTGCAGCAGAGCAGGAAGGAAATGGTACCTGGAGAGCAGTTTCTCAGTGGTGAAATGAGTTAGCACTGCTAAACAGAGGCACTTGGGGAAGGAGACTTGCTGATCTACTTTAGAAAAAAATCAGCCATTGTCTACTCTGTGGAACACGGTCCACTCTGACACACGGGCTTGGCATGAGTTGAGATCAACTTGACAGTATCTGATATGCATGGAGAAACTTCCCCAGTAACTACAGGGGATCATGAACACCAGGCCAAAATGCCAAAGGCTGCCTCAGTGAATGTCAGTTAGGAGGGAGTAACATGACCTGACCATGCTTTAAGAAGATTATTATAGCAATGCCTTTTGGAGTGGATTTGAGGAGGGAAGGAGACAGATAGTAAAGGTCTGAAAGCTAGAAACTTGAGAAAGGATTAACAGGAATCTGTGTCTCACGAATGTTGATATAAAGCAGTAAGGAGGGAAGAGGAGAATCAAGTGCTAACATGTGAAAGTATGAGATTGGCATTGCAGCAAGAAGGTCAGGAAGGGGAACGAACGAGATTTTTTAAAACCCACTGTCATTGCTGTCATTGAGTTGAGTCTGACTCATAACAACCTTCTAGAGGGTTTCTGAGGGCTTTAAATCTCTACAAGAGAATACTCACCTTTTGAATCCACAGGGCTGTCTGAAATTTCTAACTCACCAGAAGAGCTATCATATCATACACTTGTTCTTTTTCAGAAAGGACTTCTAAAGATGGAAAGGAAATAAAGCAAATCCTATGCTCAGACTTCCCACCTGATGGACCAGCACGCTTGTGGAACAGAAACACAGGAAAGTCACTCTGACCATTGGAAGCAGAAATTGAAACTACAAATTGCAAACAAAGTTCAAAGGAAATTTGACTCACCCCCTTCATGGAAGGAGTCTCTCTGGGCCTTGAGTTACTTAACTTACCTAATCCTTTGCTATCTGTAAAATGCAAATATAAAAAACCCCCTCATTTTATAAAGTCTTAATAAAAATTAAATGATGTGCCTGTATGAAATCTTTAGCATGGTGTGAGATGAACATCCAATATAGGTAAACAAGTAATTGTATTATTTTACTACTTTTATTTAAAAACAAAAGTTGTAAATATAAATGCCTGTTACTGTTATGTACTGTTGAGTTGCCTGTGACTCATAGTGACACTACATACAACAATGTCTCTGAAGCCTGCCCTATTGTAAGCCAGTCTCACTGACTCCGACACACTTACTCCCATAGCCCTAGTTACTGTATCAATCTATCTCTTCCAAGGTCTTCCTCTCCTGCTCTATCCCTCTACCCATCCAAGGGAGATGTTTTTCTCCAAGAACTGGCCTCTCCAGGCTGTGTGCCCAAAGTATATGAGATTGGGCTTCAAAATCGTAGCTTCCAAGGATAAATTTAGTTTCACCTTTTTCTTTTTTTTCTATAATTATATTTTATTAATTTTCATAAACATTTACAGAGATTTTGGGTTTCCATTCATTCATTGTTGCACTATTCTCTCTACCCTCCTCCCAGTTTGTTCTTGTCCAAGACAGACCTATCTATTTTCTTGGCATCTATGGTATGTTCAAGATCTTCTCTAGCACCACAACTCAAAGGCATCAATCCATCTTCTGTCATCTTTAGTCATTGTGCAGCTCTCTGATGCATATAGCAAGTAATTGTGAAGACCATGGCTTGAATCTGGCTCACCTTAGTCTTACAGCAGATTTCCCCAGTGCAATTCATCTTTTGATTTCCTAACTGCTGGTGCCAAGAGTGTTGTGTTGTCTATAGAGCCAAGCAAGCTGAAATTGTTAACAACCTCAATCTCTTCTCTATCTATCATGGTGCTGCCAATTGGCCCAGTGTCCAAATATAGACAGAAAGGAGCTCTGGTGGCCTAGTGACAAGAAACTGTGCTGCAATCCCAAACACATGTAATTTGAATCTATTAACTGCTACCAGTGTGATTTACTGCCTCTGAAAACCCACTGGAGGGTCAGCCATGGTGGGTTTCTGGCTTGATGGCACACAACACACAATACACACAAAAAAGGAGCAGCAACTATTGACCTTCAGATGATTACTGCAAGTTTGAGTGGGAGTCTCTTTTGCCAGACAACAATTTTTAAAAGAGAAACCAGGAATCTAAACTTCTGTTGGACAGAATTCCCCCTTTTAAAATGAAGACTTTAAGTACCAATGACAAAACAGTTATTGTGTCAGCCAACATTACATGACCTAAATAAAACATGTCTACAGGGCCAACACAGAAAATGTTTTGGTAACAGCTGAGGTGCCCAGCTTTGATGCAGAGACTTTGGGTGCAACTTTGCAAAGCTGAATCTTCTTCTTAAGATACTGCCGTGTGTCAGAACCAACTCATAGCTGCCCCACTAGAGAGTTTTCAGAGGCTGTAAATCACATGGAAGAAGACTGCCCATCTTTCTCCCACAACGTAGATGGTGGATCCAAACGTGTGCCTTTTTGTTGACAGTACAACTTCTTACCCACTGGGCCACCAGAGATGCGAGGTTATAAATTCTCCCTTAAGTGAACAGATGGGCTGGCTTAAGACGGCCTCGTGTCTTGCTGTGCTGAAGTTCCACGGCCTCCAGCATTTGATTGCTGTCACTAAGTGGGCTGCTGAGCTACAGTGGGGTGAAGCCTATGGTTATTCCACCCTGTGAGGGAGAAAGACACACATGGTCCCTGGGTAGTACGAGCAGTTTGTAATAGGTCCCCAAAGGTTGGCAGTTCAAACCTACCGATAGGCTTTACACACAATAAGTTTGGTAATCTCCATCCATAAAACTGTAGCCAAGGAAACTCTATCTGAACCAACTAGCTAAACCACTTTACTAAGAACTCTAACTGAACTGAAACAAGTCTGAATGTGAGTGTGTGTGTGTGTGTGTGTGTGTGTGTGTGTGTGTGTGCCTATGAGGAAGGGTGGCAGAGAAGGAAAACAGGTCCAAGTGCTTCCTCTGTTTTCTTCTCTTGGGCTTGTTCCTATGTAAAAAGGCCTAATTTCTGTGCTCACAAGAAAGGAAATTTTAGCTGTAGTTCTACCTAAAAAAGCATTTAAAACATACCCATCCAAGTCGCAAACAATTGCCCTAGACCCCTGGGATCAGGATCTGCAGCCAGGTTCGAGCACCAGAGAGGCCATTAGGATCCTACAGGCAAGCTCGTGCTAGACTGCAAGCCAGCCAGTTCCTCCTACAAGGAAGAGAAGGGCTTGCATTCTCAAGACCCACCCTCTGCCATGGAGTAGATTCTGACTCATTTCAAACAGGGCAGGTCAATGCATGCCCAGCAGGGACAGAAGAAATGCTCCTGTTGTTCCAGCTGATTGAGGTGGGGATGCCGGGAAGGCAAGGTCACCTTTCCGCAAGGTACCTAGAGAACCCAAGGAGATTTGCTTTTCTCCTCCCTCGTTGCTTGGATACTCAGTTTCCAATTCCTGATTAGTTCTACCTCTGAGCAGATAGATAGGCCATAAAGTTTTGTGAATCATGACATTTTAGAAAAAGAGACCTTTGAAGTTTCCAGGATTTTTAGGAGCAATCCTTTCTCTTTAAAATGCTATCTTTGTACATTTTATACCAGAGGGTAAGAAGAAGGAGGACAGAGAAAGTGATTGCTTGGAGAATCTTGAGACTCTGTTAGCAGGATGATGAGAAAATCTGCAAACAGAAAGTGGTGATGTTTGAACAGCGTTTGTTGTTGATGTTATGTGCTATCAAGTTGCCTGCGACTCATTGCCAGCCTATGTACAACAGCCCTAAAACCTGCTCTGTCCTCATTATCTCTGACACACCTATCCCCATTACCCCAGTCACTGAATCAATCCATCTTATAGAGGGACTTCTTCTCCTGTGCTGTCCCTCAACCCTCCCAAGCATGATGTCTCTCTTCAAGGACTGATCCTGCCTTGCAACATGTCCAAAGTATGTCAGGCAAAGCTTCAGAATCCTTGCCTCCAAGGAGCAGCTTGGTTTCACTCTCTCCAGGCCGAACCTGTTCATTCTCTTAGCAGTCCATGGTATATTTAATACTCTTCTCCAACACCTGCTTGCTGAAACTGAGGAGGACCTGAGGTGCTTGCTGCAGAAGGTCAAGGACTGCAGCCCTCAATATGGATTGAAGCTCAATATTAAGAAAACAAAGATTCTCACCATTGGGCCTACTGGCAGCATCATGGTTGTTGTTTGTTATGTGCCATCGAGTCGTTTGCGACTCATACCGACCCTATGCACAAGCCCTAAATCCTGCTCTATCCTGCGCCAACCGCACCGCCTCTGACACACCCATCCCGATTACCCCAGTCACCGAATCAATCCATCTCATAGAGGGTCTTCCCCTCCTGCGCTGTCCCTCCACCCTACCAAGCATGATGTCCCTCTACAAGGTCCTGTCCCTCTTTGCAACATGCCCAAAGTATGTCAGACAAAGCCCCAGAATCCTTGCCTCCAAGGAGCAGCTTGGTTTAATCCTCTCCAAGATGAATCTGTTTGTTTTCTTGGCAGTCCATGGTACATTCAGTACTCTTCTCTAGCACCACAGCTCAAAAGCATCAACTCTCTTTCTGTCCTCCCTAGTCATTGTCCAACTCTCTGATGCATAACAAGTCATTGCAAAGACCATGGCCTGTGTCAGGCACACCTTAGTCTCCAGAGAGAAATGGTAGATGGTGAAAAGATTGAGATTATAAAAAGCTTTAGTTCGCTTGGCTCCACAATCAACACTCTTGGCATCAGCAGTCAGGAAATTAAAATACGTATTACACTGGGAATGTCTGCTGATAGAGACCTCTCTGAAGTAGTGAAGAGCAATGATGTCAGTCTGGAGACTAAGGAGCCATGATCTTTGTAATCACTTGCTATGCATCAGAGAGCTGGACAATGACTATGGATGATAGAAGGAGAATTGATGCCTTTGAGCTGTGGAGTTAGTGAAGAGTATTGAACAGTGTAATGAAAGTAATTAATGTCACTGAACTTCATATATTTTAAAAATACTGAAATTACAAATATTGTTATCAATATAAGTACATGTACTTGCGCATTTGTACAAAACCTCCAATAAAAAGCTATTTAATATGTACATGTAGGTGTAAACACACACTCCCCTCAAATCACTACTTTTGAATTCTTTTCTACTCATAGTGCCCCTCCATCAAGTTTTAGAGGCTATAAATCATTACAAGAGTAAACTGCTTATCTTTCTTTCTCATAGTGGCAGGTGGATTCAAACAGTTAATCTTTCAGTTGGGGAGCTCCGGTAGCTTGGTGGTAGGACCTGTGCTGCCAACCCAAAGACATGCAATTTGAATCCACCAGCTGCTCTGCAGAAGTCCATCTGATTTGCTGCTTCTGAAAAACCACTGGAGAGTCAGCTAGGATTCAGTCCTGATGGACAGGTACATAACAGCGATGACAACAATCTTTCAGTTAGCAGCCCAACATGTTATGATGCATATTTCCTATAATAGAAAAATGGAAAACTTGTACTGAACCCCGAACTATGAAACATATTTTTAAATGAGTGACCAGCAGTCCCTCATTTAAGTCTTTACTATTTTGTGGCAAAGACTATTCTTTTCCAAATCTGCACAGTGTGTGTAGGAAGTTTTAAGATTCACTGAAGTATAGTGTGAAAGATTGCAAGACTAGGGAGGACAGAAGGAGAATTGATGCCTTTGAGCTGTGGTGCTGGAGAAGAGTATTGAATGTACCATGGACTGCTAGAAAAACAAACAGATTCATCCTAGAGAGGGTTAAACCAGGCTACTCCTTGGAGGAAAGGATACTGGGGCTTCTTCTGACATACTTTGGGCATGTTGCAAAGAGGGACAGGTCCTTGGAGAGGGACATCATGCTTGGGAGGGTGGAGGGGCGGCGCAAGAGGGGAAGACCCTCTATGAGATGGATTGATTCAGTGACGGGGGTAATCGGGATGGGTGTGTCAGAGGCGGTGCGGTTGGCGCAGGATAGAGCAGGGTTTAGGGCTGTTGTACATAGGGTCACTATGAGTCGCAAACGACTCGACGGCACATAACAACAACAACAATAATAGTGTGAAAAGCAGTGACACAGTCCTCCCTTTCTGGAGTGATGGTGTTCTGAGTGATGAGAGGTCACAAGTACCTTGCTTATAATAAAATGAGATAAAGTCATTAAGTCACTACCATTCTATTTCACAAATTAAGAAAAAGATAAGAAAATGAATAATATAATTTCTTTGATTAAATATAAATGGAGGTAGCCAGTGCTGTATGGAGGTCAGCAAGAAAGAGGAAAACTCTCAATGAGATGAACTGGCAACAATGGGCTAAAAGCATTGCAGAGATTATGAGAATGATGAATGTCCAAGTTGAGACTGAAGAAAAGAAAAACAAGTCCATGAAAACCAAAATATGATCTTGAATCTAACCCACCTGAAATTAAAAATCGTTTTAGGAATAGGTTTGAAGCGCTGAACACCGATGATTGAAACTGAAGACCGAATGAGGTATGAAAAAGGTCACTAAAGAGACAAAGGAGAAGCGGGGGGAAGAATGTCAGAAGAGACTCTGATAATTGCACAAGAGCAACAAGAAGCAAAACAGAGGGAAGAGATACTGAAGAAAAAGACATGATAAGAAGATTTCAAAGTGCAGCTTGGGAAGACAAAGCAAACTATTATAAAAGAATGTACAGGGAGCTTGAATTGGAGAATAAAAATGAAAGAACTCACTTGGAATTTCTCAAGCCGAAAGAACTAAAAAACAAATTCAAGGCTTAAGTTGCAAAACTGAAAGATGCTATGGGCAAAATCTTAAATGATCCAGGAAACATAAAAAGAAGGTGGAGGGGATTCATACAATCACTGTAGCAAAAAGAATTGGCTGACACTGAACTATTTCAAGAGGTATCACATGATCAATAGCCAATGTTAATGAAAGAAGTTGAAACTTCATTGAAGGCATTGGTGGAAAAGTAAAACCTAAGGGATCTGTGGGATACCACCAGGCATGTTTCAACTAGCAGGTCCAACCCTGTACATGCTTATAAGTACATGGCAGTTTCCTGGCAAACTTGGAGGACAGATACTTGGTCCACTGACTAGAAGAGTTCAATATTTGTTCCCATTCCAAATAAAAGTGATAAAACAGGACATAAACATCATCAAGCAATATAATCTGTATCACATGCAAGCAAAATATTGCAAAAGATCATTAAAACATAGCTAGAATAGAGAACTGCCGGAAGTTTAAGCTTGGTGTAGGAGAGGGCGTGGAACAAGAGATATTGCTGATGTCAGATGGATCCTGGCTAAATGCAGTAGAATACCATAAGAATGTCTTAAAACACATTTGACTGTGTGGATGAAAACAAATTATGGCTAATAATGTGATGACTGAAAATCCCAGAACACTTAATCGTACTCACGTGAAACCTGTAACTAAACCAAGAGGTGTGAACAGAGCAAGGGAACACTCCATGTTTTAAAATTAAGAAAGGTGTGTGTCTGGGTGTCATCCTCACTCCATATCTATTCAATCTGTGTGCTGAGTTAATTATTCAAAACGCTGGACTCTATGAAGAAGAATGTGATATCAGGATGGGAGGAAGACTCATCAATAACCTATGTTACACTGATGACATAATCTTGCTTGTTGAAAGTAAGGACTTGAAGGTCTTGAGAGGATAAGCATGGTACAGTATAGAACAGGGTTCAAATTTCTTTTTTTATTTGTTTACTATGGTTGTACTTGACTTGACAGTACCTAACAATAGCAACAACATGTGTGTCAGTGCCATGGTTTAAACTATGCCTTCCTTTCACCAGAAATACATGTATGCTTTGACATAACACAGAATCTATGATGATTCCTCACCATTTGTTAAACCAAATGCTTGTAGGAGGATTAAACACGGAATGAAACATGCCCCAAATCCACCACAGCCCTAACTGGATGTACAGGAGGAGTTCCCTTAGGGTTTGGCCTGCAATAGCTTTTCTTTTACTAGAGGAAAAAAAGGGAGGTGTAGTAAGGCTAAGTACCATGAAGAAATAATTGCCACTAGCGGAGTCCGTCTCTCTTGGACCTGAGCTCCTGCCTCTTTGACACTAACAAAGATCAGATCACATGGATCCAGGAAATGTGTCTACAAATGCTAAAGGAAAACTTTCTCCATAGCTAACAGAAAGCATTTTCCCTTAGAGTTGACACAGTGAACTTAGATTTGTAGCTCCAAAATTGTTTGAGAATAATTTTCTGTTAAAGTACTTGTAATATCTACTTGGAATACCTCTGTTATAGGTGGTGGTGTGGTGTCATGGAGTTGGCTAAAACTCATTGCAACTATATGAACAACAGCTTTGAACAGTGTCCTAGCTTGTCCCATCCTCACCAACCTGGACACACTTGAGTCCATTGTTACTGTCACTGTGTCAGTCTATCTCATTGAGGGTCTTCCTCTCTTATCCTGTCCCTCTAGCTTTCCAAGCATGATGTCTCTCTCCAAGGATTGGGCTCTCCTAAGAACATGTCCCAAATGTTTAACACAGCTCCAGAATTATAGCTACATTGAGAAGAATGGGAATCCCAGAACACTTAATTGTGCTCATGTGAAACTATACCTAGATCAATAGGCTGTTGTGCAAACAGAACAAGGTAACCCTGTTGTTGTTGTGGGGTTTTTTTTTTAATTTTTTTTTTTTTACTGTTGTTGTTTTTATGTGCTGTCAAGTCACTTGTAACTCATAGTGACACTGTGTACAACTCTGAACCTTGCCCTATCTTGAGCCAATCTCATCATCTCCAATAGGCCTAATCCTATTTCTTCAGTCACTGAGTCAATCCATCTCATCCTGGGTCTTCCTCTCCTGCACTGTCCCTCCACTCTTCCAACTATGATGTCCTTCTCCAAGGACTGGTACCTACTGGCCATGTGCCCAAAGTATGTGAAACAGAGTTTAAAAATCCTTGCTTCCATGGAGCATCTTGATTTCTTCTCTCCAGGACTGATCTCTTAGTTCTTTTGGCAGTCCACAGTATGTTCAGTACTCTTCTAAAGCTCCACAACTCAAAGGCATTGATTTTTCTTCTATCATCCTTACTCACTTTCCAGTTCTCTGACGTATAAGTAATTGTGAAGACCGTGGCCTGATTCAGGTGCACTTTAGTATCCAGACTGATATCATTCTTCAGTATTCTAGAGAAATCCCTGACAGCAGACTTTTCCAATGCAATTTGCCATTTGATTTCCTGACCACTGGTACCAAGAGTATTGATTGTGGAACAAAAACAACTGAAGTGGTTGTTTTGTTTTGGTTTTTTTTTTTTAAGTTTTTAACAATCTCAATCTCTTCTCCATCTATCAGGAAGCTATTAAATGGCTCCGTGGCAAGAATCTTTGACTTCTTGATGCTGAGCTTCAATCTATATTGAAGACTACAGTCCTTGACCTTCTTCAGCATACATATCATGTTCAGATCACAACAAATTGTAGTTAACTCTAGAGAAGAATGGAAATCCCACAACACTTAATTGTGCTCGTGCGAAATCTAGACTTGGACCAGGAAGCAATAGTCATACAGAGGAGGGAAACACTGCATGGTTCAGGATAAGGAAAGGGGTGTGTCAAGAATGAATCCTATCTCCATAACTCTTCCATCTATATGCAGAACAAATCATTTGGGAAGCTGGACTTTATGAGGAATAGTATGGTATCAGGGTTGGAGGAAGATTCAACAGCCTGTGTTATGCAGATGACATAACAAGTTAACACTACATAGTTTAAAATTAAGAAAGGTGTGTATCAGGATTGTATCCTTTCTCTATACCTATTCAATCTGTATGCTGAGCAAATTATTTGAGAACCTGACTCTATGAAGAAGAATGCAGCATCAAGATTGGGTCAATAATCATTAGCATGCAGATGACACCATCTTGCTTGCCGGAAATGAGGAGAACCAAAGCATTTGCTGCAGAAGTTCAAAGGATACAGCCTACAATTTGGTTTGTAATCTCAATGTCAAGAAAACAAAAATTCTTATGACTGGACTGATAGGCAACGTCATGACAGATGGAGAAAAGATTGAAGTCAATGATTTAATCTGGCTTGGATTCACAATCAACATCCTTAGTACCAGCAGTCAGGAAATAAGGAGACATTGCACTGGAAAAATCTGCAATTATGGTCCTCTAAAAACTATTTAGGAGTAATGATGTTAGTTTGAGGACTAAGGTGGGCCTAACTCAGGCCATGGTCTTTACAGTCACTTACTGTGCTTCTGAGAGCTGGGCAATGAATAAGGATGACAAAAGAAGACTTGATGTCTTTGACCTCTGGCATTGGAGAAGAGTACCGAATATTTCATGGACTGCAAAGTGAACCAACAGATATGTCTTGGAGAAGGTGCAGCCAAAGTGCTCCTTGGAGAAAAACAAACATATTTTCATCTCACATAGTTGGAGCATTTTGCTAGGAGAGATTATTCCTTGTAGAGGGACATTATGCTTGGAAAAGTGAAGGGATAATTGGTGAAAGAGGAAAACCTTCAACCAGCTAGATCAACCTAATGACTGCAGCAATGGGTTCAAGTATGTCAGATTCTAAGGATGGCGCAGTATAGGACAGAGTTCAGATATGTTTTTCATAGGGTTGCCTATGAGTCGTACTTGACTCGACAGCCCCTAACAACTGCAATAACAACATGCTAACTAGTCTACACCAGAACTTGGATGACAACTATCTAGCTGACTGACTGGAAGAGATCCATATTTGTTATTATTCCTATGAAAAGTGATCCAACAGAATGTGAAAATTATCAAACAATATAATTAATACATGCAAGCAAAATACTGTTGAAGATAATTCAAAATCACTAGAACAATACATAGAGAAGTGCCAGAAGTTCAAACCGTATTTAGTAGAAAATGTAGCACCAGTGATACCATTGCTGATGTCAGATGGATTCTGACTGAAACAACAACAAAACTTGCCTAAGTATGTGAAACAGAGTTTTCCCGTGCTTACCTCCAAAGAGCATCCTGATTTCACTTTCTCCAGGACCTAGTTATTCTCTTGACAGTCCATGTGATATTCAGTGTTTCTCCCCAACCCCACAATACAAAGATATTAATTCCTCCTTTCTTATCCTTAGTCACTGGACACCTTTCAGATGTATAGGAAGCAATCAATTCAAAAGACTATAGCTTGGATTAAGTACACTTTACTCTTTAACATTGCTGTTTTCTAGTACTCTGGAGAGGTCCCTGACAACAGATCCCAATATAACTCCTCTTTTGATTTCTTGACTGCTGGTGTCAAAGGTGTTGATTGTAGATTTAAGTAAGATGAAATAATTTGACAACTTCAATTTTTTTCTCCAGCTGTCATGCTGTTTATTAGCTCAATGGTGAGAATTTTTACTTTCTTCATGTTGAGATGCAGTCTATATTGAATACTATTTTCCTTCATCTTCTGCAGCAAGAACTTCAAGCTCTCTTCACTTTCAGCAAACAAGGTTGTGTCATCTACATGATGCAGGTTGTTGATGTGTCTTTCTCCAATCCTGATACCACATTCTTCTTTATAAAATCCAGTTTTTAGAATTCTTTCTCAGCATATGGAGAAAGGATATATCCCTGACACACATCTTTCTTCATTTAAACTATGCAGTCTTCCTTTGCTCTGTTAGGACAACTGCTTCTATTTCTAGGTATCCTTTTTACATAAGCACAATGAAATATTCTGAGATTTTCATTCTTCTCAATGGTCACCACGATTTGTTGTGATCTATATAGTCAAATGTCTTTGCATAGCCAGTAAAGCACAGACACCCTTCTGATATTCTCTGCTTTCTGCCAAGATCCATCTGATCCAATGATATCCTTTGTGTTATGGTCCTTCCTAAAGCTGTCTTGAATTTCTGGAACTTCTCTTTCAAGGTACTGCTATAGCCCTTTTAAATAGCCCTTTTAAAAATAATCTTCAGAAGATCCAAGATGGCGGCAGAGGCAGAGACAGCATGGTGAGCTGCGGGAGCAGCGAACCACTTAAAGCAGGGCCATTATGGCCTTCCACAGACTTCGACTTATTGATAGTTGAACACTTAAACAGTTGATGACTGGCCCTCAGTGAAGATCGAGACTCAACAACAGGAATTCAAGGATTCCCAAGGAGAAATGGGTGAGTCTTGTGGCTCCCAACCCCCTCCCCCCCCCCCCGAGAGCCCGTGCCACACCACCGCACAGCCGCTGCAGCTCCATGAGGCTTCCACAGCCGGAACAAATGGATTCCCTCACCCAGGATGGATGCTGGGCACGGGCCCTCCTCAAGACTGGTACAGTGAAGCCACCACACTGCCACATGGTGAACTTGGTCTGGAGAGAATTCTTGGAGCCAGGATGGCAGCTGTGGGGGAAGTGGACACCATCCGGCCGCCCGCACAATAGGGGCCGCGCACCCTCGAGCACCTGTGCGGTGGGGTGGGGAGGCACACCCCCAATGGCCGCCCATGCTGAGGGGCCTGCTTGCCTCCCACAGGCCTCCCATGCTGGGGGGGGGCACACACCCTGCTGGCCGCCTGCATAGGAGGTGGGGGATGGGATGCATGCCTGCTATCTGCAGGTTTGGGTTTCCTTGGACAGGCCAAAGAAGACGATTACCTATGCATTGGACAGGCCAAAGAAGATGATTACCTATGCGATGGATTGCTGAAAATGACTGTGAGTCTGATGATCTTAACAGTGGCAGCATGCACAAGAGGACAGACATCCTAAATGCACCACATATTTTGTTCTGTTGAATGCTTCTGCCAAAAGATGGTTAGACCTGGGAGGAATCTGTTCACAATTCTCAGGTTCCCTTTATCATATATAAAGGGGGAGGGCAGTGACACCTACTTCAAAATATAGTATGATCACTTATGGGGGGGGGGTAAAAGTGGTAGTGCTAGAATTGGAAACACTATCCCTGACGACAGAGTCCTCATTCAGGTGAGGGGACCAGACTGGGGTAGGGGAAATTGGAAGGGGAGTATACCAGCCAGCTCCTGGGGGGTGTTGTCCAGCTCGGGGCAGAATGCCCTCGGCCCCCAGCTCGGGGCAAGCAGTTGTGGCCCTCAGGGTGAGCTCCTCAGTCCCCAGATTGTGCCATCTGACCCCTGGGTTGGGAAGGAGGAAAAAAAAAAAGAATACCTAGGATATCCAGAGAATGCTGCCTAGGTCACCTTCTGCCACCCTCCCCCCCAGTAAACCTGAAAGCAACACCCTCAAAGCCCTTCTATTTGTAACTCACCAGTTTGTTCTCTCTAGGTTTGCTCCCTTTCCTATAGGTAACCTTAACACTGAGTTTTACTCCAGAATTGACCCTGAACCCAGTGCCAGTGACAAAATGGAAATACAACTGACAGCTAAGGAAGCAAAGGAGGATGGAGCCTCTGGGTTCAACCAGCCAACCCCACTGGACCCACCTGGGAAAACACTTTGCAGTCCAGAGGGGAGCAAATGACAGGAAAATATCTTCTAACAGAGCAAGAAGGCAAGCAGCTTTAACCCAAGACCACCAGTAAGGTGATAAAGCATCCTCCCTTCCCCCCTTTACATCTACGCCCCTGATCAGCATGAAGAAGCCAGAGAGTCGACATCCAATTCCCAAATCAATAAGACAGTTGGCTTAATTACTATTGGAAAATGCTTGTCATTCCTCTGTAGCATCTGATCCTCACTGGACCCTCATCGTCTTCTTCACCTGCTCCCCCCACCGACCAAACTGTGCAGCTCTGCAACTGCATCCTAGCCCATCCTTACCCTTCTGCCCCCAACTCTCACCTCCTTGTACACCCAATATGTTTTTTCCAATAAAAAAAATAATCTTCAAAGTCCACAGGAACCAAAATTTGACCTTGATTCAGTCCCATATGAATTTGAAAACCATCTCAGGAATAGGTTTGAGGCAAAGATTGGATGAGCTGTGGGAGGATATCAAGAATATCATCAAGGAAGAATACAAAAGATCATTACAAAGACAGGAGGGGAAGAAAAGACCAAGATGGATGTCAGAAGAAATTCTAAATATTCATTGGAGTGCTGAGAAGCCAAAGCAAAGGCAAGAAATCGAGATATTAAGGAGTTGAACAGAAAATTCCAGAGGGAAAAGGCAAGAAATCAAAATATTAAGGAGTTGAACAGAAAATTCCAGAGGGCAGCACGAGTAGACAAAGTAAAGTATTACAATGAAGAAGAAGAAATTAAAACTCAAGATACAATACTTATTGATGCTTTGGGAAAATTATTAAATGATCCAAGAAGCATTAAAAGGTGAAAAGACTATACAATGTCATTGTACCAAAAGGAATTGGCTGACACAGAATAATTTCAGGAAACAACATATGAGCAAGAGCCTGTGGTCATGAAGGAAGAAGTTCAAGCTGCTCTGAAAAAATTGGGGGGGGGCGGGGGAGGGAAAGGCCCAGGAATAAATGGCATGCCAATTGATATATTTTAACAAATAAACACTTCCCTGGATGTGCTCACCAAGTTGTGCTAAGAAATCTGGAGGACAACCACCTGGCCAACTGACTGGAAGAAATCTATATTTGTTCCCATTCCAAAGAAAGGTGGCCAACAGAGTGTGGAAATTATCAAACAGTATCATTGATATCACCGGCAAGCAAGATTCTACTGAAGATTATCCAAAAACGACTGGAACAGCACATCAACAGAGAACTGCCTAAAGTGCAGGCTGAGTTTAGAAGAGGCCATGGCACTAGAGATATTATAGCTAATGTCAGATGGATCTTGGCTGAAAGCAGAGAGTAACAGAGGAATGTCTATCTGTGTTTCATTGACTATGCAAAGACATTTGACTGTGGATCACAACAAACTGTGGTTGACTTTAAGAAGAACTGGAATCACAGAACACTTGATTGTGCTTTTATAAAACCTATACTTAGACCACGAGGCAATGGTCAAAACAGAACAAGGAAACACTGCATCAAAATTGGAAAGGGTGTGCATCAAGGATGTGTCCTATCTCCATATCTTTTCAATCTGTATGTGGAATAGATTATCTGGGAGGCTGGGCTCTGTGAGAAGAAGTATGGCATCATGATTTGAGGTAGACTCATCAACAATCTGCATTATGCAGATGACACAACCCTAGCTGAAACTGAGGAGGACCTGAAGTGCTTGCTGCAGAAGGGCAAGGACTGCAGTCTTCAATATGTTGAAACTCAACATAGAAACAACAACAACAACAACAACAAACCAAACAGATTCTCACACTGGGTCAATTGGCAGAATTATGATAGATGGTGAATAGATTGAGATTGTTGACATCTTCAGTTTGCTTGGCTATAAAATGAACACTCTTGGTACCAGCATCTAGAACATTAAAAGACAAATTGCATTGGGAAAGCCTGTTGTCAGAGACCTCTCCAAAGTACTAAAGAGCAATGATGTCAGTCTGGAGAGAAAGATGAACCTGATACAGGCCATCGTCTTTGCAATTGCTTACTATGCATCAGAAAGCTGGACAATAACTAGGACTGAGAGAAGGAGAGTTGATGTCTTTGAGCTGTGGTGCTGGAGAAGAGTACTGAATATACCATGGACTGCTAGGAGAACAAACAAGTTCTTCCTGGAGAGAGTGAAGCCAGGCTGCTCCTTGGAGGCAAAGATTCTAAAGTGTCATCTCACACTCTTTGGACATGTTGCAAGGTGAGATCAGTTCTTGGAGAGGGAGGTCATGCTTGGGATAGTGGAGGGACAGACAGGAGAAGATCCTCAATGAGATGGATTGATTCAGTCACTGGGGCAATGGCGATAGGTGTGTTGGAGACAATAAGATAGGCAAAGGATAGGGTCACTATGAGTCGCAGGTGACTCAATGGCACATAACAAAAATAACAACAACAAGATTTTATTTGCAAATGCTATTAATTATATTGTTTAATAATGTCTACATTCTGCTTTTACATACTAGGAACAGTAGATAATTAAGATAGTCACTAAGAATCAGAGTCAACTTGATAATGCCTAGTAACAGTGAATAAGTATTATATCTATCATAACCAAGCATCCCTGTGGCTCAGTGGATTACATTTTAGACTGCTAACTATCAAGTCAATAGGTTGAATACACAAGTTAGTTCTTGGGAGAAAACCTAAGACAGTATACTCACATAAGGAGGTAACGTCATTCCTTCTCTTCCACAAATAAACAAAATGACTCTGTAAATTTCAGTCTATTTCCATAACGGGCAAATCTTCTGTAAAGGACCACTTTAAAACACTGAAGGGTGAGGCAGCCAGTTTAAGGTCTGCTTGATTTAAACCATGACACTTTCAGTAGCTTCCTATGCATCTGAAAGCTCAACAATGAGTAAGAAAGATGAAAAAATAGTTGACGTCTTTGAATTGTGGTGTTGATGAAGAGTATTTTTCAATTGGACTTACAAAAGAAAAGACAAGTCTGTCTTAGAGGAAGTACAATCAAAGTGCTCCTTAGAGGCAAGGATGATGACACTTCATCTTACATACTTTGGGCATGTTGTCAGGAGGGGCTAGTCTTTGGAAAAATGCGTCATGCTGAAAAATATAGAAGGGCAGGGAAAAGATTAAGACTCTCAAGTAAATGGATTGATGCAATGACTGTAACAATGGGATTGAGTGTGACTGAGATCATGAAGATGGTGTAGGATACACAAGGTTCTAATCTGTTCACAGGGTTGTTATGAGTTGTGGTCAACTTGAGGGCACAACAGCACCTCTATCCTATATAGTCACTATGAGTTTGAATAAATTTGATGGCATTGAGTTTGTTTGCTTAGGTTTTGTTTCTTAAAAAGATGGAGCATGATGCCACAAAAATCAGGGCCTTGCATTTTAGTTCCTACTCTGGTCTTTGGAATTGGCATTCACTGTGTGACATTGGAAAGGTTCGTTTCTGCCTAGAGACTGAATTTCCACTTGTAAAAGTCATCTCACCAAAAGGCTTCAGATGCATGGAAGGCTACTGTGGAGTTTATCTTTTATGACTTTCCTAGCCACTGAATCTGATTTGACCATGTTGATGGGTGGGAATAGAGAATGTTTACCAAATCACAAGGAAATTGGCTATCTCACTATTCCACAAAGATCCAATCTTACCAATCTACAAGGGGATTGGCTAATCACTCTGATAAATTGAATGGCTCCAGCTGCAGAATTAAAACTTCCCTGTCAAAGAAGAAGAAAAAAAATGAAGAAGGAGAAAGAGAAAGAGGAGGTAGAGGAGGAAGAGGAGGATGATGATGAGGAGGAGGAG
>NW_006399880.1:5601515-5636406 GCF_000299155.1 Elephantulus edwardii | reverse complement strand
AGACCCATAAATTCTTGCTCCAGCTACATCAATGGCAATAGCAGCCATGACTGAAACAAAGAACAACATCAAATAGGACAAGCTTGGGACTCCACCCCCTATGGATCAGAGCTACTTAAGGCCCTTTACCAAAGTTTGTTGGACAACTGGGATGCGGGGAGAGGCAATATTGTCAGGACTGAAAACTTTGTAACACTGCTTTATTGCCGAGAGGCTTAAGGTTGAGATGCTTGCGAACACATCTTGGAAGTTGTCCTCACTGAGTGTTGTATTCAGCTACTAACTAAAATTATACCCTTTTGACTTCCCCAATATAGTTCTGTGTGATCTGTGAGTTATTCCATTCAATTTTGGACCCAGCAAAGCAGTAAAATTGATGTTGAGATTAATAGAAGTACAGGAGCGTGGGGGATATGTCTGATTTCATGGGAACTTATTTTGTGTTATTGATGCTATTGATGGGGAGAGTTCACCTTTGTGAAGCTGATGAAGATCAGATATGGCGGTTTGCCATGTGGCCCTTGCTCTTTATTACAGCTGCACTATTTCAAGTACTGTACTGGTATACTCAGTATTGCTAAAATGACACCTAGTGCCCTCTACATCAATTTAGGCATTGATACTAAATTCTACAAAATTATTATATACCAAGCAATAGATGTTGGCCTAATGCTAAGAAGCTGATCTGTGATCCAAAAGGGACAGTTATAATACATCAGCTGTCCCACGGGATAAGGAGGAACATTCTCTTCCCATGAAATTTACTGCTTCTGAAAACACACTGGAGGGTCAGCTATGAGTCTGTCTGACTTGTCAGCACCTAACACAACAAGGTAACAATGATAGAAATGACCCGTTGGAAGAGCCTGTTTGACTACCTCTAGTGCAGAAGAACCGCAGATGAGGCCGTTCTTTTAAGTGCTAACACTAGAGTCAGATGAACATTTCCTTTCTGGTTGTACTATCAATTATTGACCAACTGATCCTGCACAACGTATTCATTTTCTTGAATTTCCATCTTGAAAAGGGAAGAGAATAGCACCACTCTTTCAGGATTGTTGCTTTGTTGTTGTTGTTGTTATGTGCCCTTGAGTCGCTTGCAACTCATAGCGACCCTATGTACAACAGCCCTAAACTTTGCTCTGCCCTGTGCCAATCGCACTGTCTCTGACACACCCATTCTGATTATCTCGGTCACTGAATCAATCTACCTCATAGATGGCTTTCCCCTCCTGTGCTGTCCCTCCACCCTGCCAAGCATGATGTCCTTCTCCAAGGACCGGTCTCTCCTCACAACATGTCCGAAGTATGTTAGACAGAGCCTCAGAATCCTTGCCTCCAAGGAGCCACCTGGTTTAACCCTTTCTAGGATGAATCTGTTTGTTTTCCAAGCAGTCCATGGTAATCTCAATACTCTTCTCCAGCATCACAGCTCAAAGACATCAATTCTCCTTCTACCCCCCCCCCTTGGTCATTGTCCAACTCTCTAATGCATAACAAGTGATTGCAAAGACCATGGCCCATATCAGATGCACCTTAATATCCAGAGAGACATCATTGCTCTTCAGTACTTTGGAGAGGTTTCTAACAGTAGATTTTTTTTCCATGGCAATACGCCTTTTAATTTCCTGGCTACTGGTTCCAAGAGTGTTGACTGTGGAGTCAAGCAAACTAAAGCTGTGAACAATCTCATCTCTTCACCATCCATCCTGATGCTGCCAATTGGTCCAGTGGTGAGAATCTTTGTCTTCTTAACATTGATCCTCAATCCATATTGGAGGCTGCAGTCCTTAACCCTCTGCAGCAGGTGCTTCAGGTTCTCCTCAGTTTCAGCAAGCAGGGTTGTGTCATCTGCATAACACAGATTGTTGATAGATCTTTCACCAATCTTGGCCCCACATTTCTCTTCAGAGCCCAGCCTCCTACATAATCTGTTCTGCATACAGGTTGAAAAGGTATGAAGATAGAACGCATCTCTGGCATATGCCCTTCCCAATTTTGAACCATGCAGTGTTCCCTTGCTCTGTTCTGACCCTGCCTCTTGGTCCAAGTATAGGTTTCGCATTAGCATGATTAAGTGTTCTGGGATTCCCATTCTGCTCAGAGTCAGCCACAGTTTGTTATGATCTACACAGTCAAATGCTTTTGCATAGTCAATGAAACACAGATAGACATTCTTCTGGTATTCTCTGCTTTCAGCTAAGATCCTTCTAACATCAGCTACAATATCCCTAGTACCACGACCCCTTCTAAACCCAGCCTGGACTTCTGGCAGTTCTCTGTTGATGTGCTGTTCCAGTCGTTTTTGGATAATCTTCAGTAGAATCTTGCTTGCATGTGAAATCAGTGAGATTATTCTATAGTTTCTACACTCTGATGGGTCACCTTTCTCTGGGATGGGAACAAATATAGATCTCTTCCAGTCAGTTGGCCAAGTGGTTGTTCTCCAGATTTCTTGGAACAACTTGGTGAGCATGTCCAGGGCAGCATCTGTTAGCCTAAATATGTCAATTGGTATACCATTTATTCCTGGGGCTTTATATTTTGCCGTTTCCTTCAAAGCAACCTGAACTTCTTTCATCACCATAGGCTCTTGCACGTATGTTGTTTCATGAAATTCTTCTATGTCTGCCAATTCCTTTCATGTACAATGGAATGAAACCATCCCTAAAATCTCTAAAAGCCATGAGTTAGCTTATTACTCAAGTAACTGTGTCAATATATTTCACTGAGGGTCTTCCTTTTTTTTTTCCTAACCCTCAACCAACCATAATATCTTTCTCTAGGGTTTAAAGTCTGGCCCCTTCTGATAATAAAAATATAAAATGAAGCCTCACCATCCTAACTTTTTAGGAACATTCTGATGTAATCCTTCAAAGACAGATTCATTTGCTCTTTTGGCAGTCCATGGTGTATATTCAATATTCTCAGTATTAATCAGCACTGTGGGAGAGCACTCCGACCTGGATTCATATTTCTTCTCTTCTACAAATAAACCAAATTACTCTGCAAGCCTCATTTTTTCCATTTTTCAAGTAGGCATAAGGATTACATTAGATATTTGTAAAGTAATTCCATGCATATAATATAATCTATAGTCAGCATCCAGAAAATGGAAAATAATGTGGACAACTGTAAGAAAATGCCTTCAAAGGAAATCATGACAGTTATAGACGATAACTGGGGACAGTGTGCTGAAATACTGGAACAATCTAGACCTGGGAGTCAAAACTTTCTAGCATTCAGCTATGCTCACATCCTGGGTGCTCTCCAGAAAGTTCTTCCTCTTTACCACAGTCTTTCCATCTGAACAAGGCAGATATTGAAGCTTTAATATTCTCTGGTTTCAGATCAGCCCTGAGGAGGGAACTTGGAGTCAGTGTCCAACATCATATCTCCAATGCCTTTAGGCTCAGATCAATCAGATATAACATGAATCATCTTTAGTTCTGTTTGTTTCAAGTCAGTCACACAGTCTATCTATTAAATATGAAGTAATAATCTAGACTATATCCACAAACCCTGCTGGAAGGTCAGCTGTGAGTCAGATCCGACAGGAGTGGCATCCACTTCCATAATAGCTTGCCTCCAGAAACCCTATGAACCCAGAGAGAGGATGAAAGGCACCCAAGCGTCGAGGACTCTCCTTCATAGGGTCGCTATGAGTTGCCTGCGATTCGACGGCACTTAACAACACAACAACAAGATATCCACAAGGTGTGTTCTATTTTTTCTCTTATATCTCTGATAGTCTAAAATTTGAAAAGAGTAGAGATAGAGGGGCCTGTTTAAATTATCTAGTACTGTTATAATATAAAAACCAAAGATATGTAGCTGTAACAAATATAAATTTATCTTCTCACAATTTAGAAAACAAAAAGTCTAAATTCTTGGCAGCGAATGTAGTGGAAGGTTCAGCACTGCAGAAAGCCCTTGTCTCTTCATCTTGTTTCCTGGTTCCTTGTAGATCTCCATGTGATTTGGCATCTACCTGCTTGCTTAATTTGGTCCTTTTATATTTTAAGAGATTAATTTAAGGCATACCTTGCACGAACCCTGCTCTATTAACATCATGAAGACAATCTCTTTTCAACTAGGATTATAACCACCGATATAGAGGTCTAGATTTACAAAATATATGCTTGGATGGGGCACAATTCAGTCTATAGTAGTAGCACAAAACACTATAGAGCATTCAAGCTCATGTAAAGGGGACGCTCAGCAGTCAGTGTATTGTTACCAAGTAGAAGAACAAGTACTTTTAGATCTTCCAAACTGTCAAGAAAATTTGGCAATCTAGACTTCTGTGTGTGTATGTGTGTGCTGAAATCTTCTAATCTTTATGAATTGGCCAAGAATTCCAAACTTTTTAAAAAATATTTCTGCAACTAGAAAGTTCACAGATGTCATATTACAATTTCAGTTGTAAACTATTCCTGAATATCACCAGATCAGGCTTGTTTCCCCCCTACCTCCCAGTAAAGATTCACCAATCAAGTCCTTAGAGCAAACAGAACCCTGGATATTCACTTTTCACACTGGGCATGTTCAATAACATGAAAAAGAAGTTTACCCCACTTACAAGTTGATTCTGGCCAGATATCTTTCCTAGGTTTTATAGAATCTGGAAAAAGCATCTGACCCCAAAGTCACTCTTAATGACCATTGGTTTCAACTAACTGTCTGACTCACAGAGACCCTCAATCACTTTTCTGAGGCTGTAAATCTGAAAGGAGATTGCCCATCTTTTTCTTTCAGACCAACTGGATGGTGTGAGCTAATTTGAGAACATGGTTTATATGAACAAGAAATTGGCATTCGGGATTGAAGACTCATCAACAATCTGCAAACCACAGATGACACAATCTTGCTTGCAGAAAGTAAAGAAGACTTGAAGCACTCACTGCAAAAGATCAAAGACTGCAGCCTTCAATATGGATTAGATTGCAACATAAAAAACAAAAAATCTTTATTACTGAATCAATAGGCAAAATGATAGAGGGAGAAAAGCTTGAATTTGTAAACGAGTTAATTTTTTTTGATCCATAATCAAGACTCATGGTAACAGATGTGAAGAAGCCAGGAGCCCTGTCACATTGGGGAAATCTGATTTCAGAGACCTCTCCAAAGTGCTTAAAAAAATGAGTATGTCAGTGTAAATACTAAAGTGTGCCTGAACCAAGCCATGATGTTTTCAACAACTTCCTAAACATCTGAAAGTTGAATAATGAATACGTATGTTTGAAGGAGAATCAGTGCCATTGAATCGCAGTACTGGAGAAGACTACTGAATATTCCATGGGGTGCTAAAAGAGCAAACAAGTTTCTCTTGAAGAAAGTGGGGAGTGAGTGCAACCAAGGTGTTCTTTAGAAAGAAGAATGATGGTTAGTCTCTTACACATTGAGCATGTTTTAAGGAGGGACTAATCCTTAGAAAAAGACTTCATACTTGGAAAAGTGGAAGGTCAGAGAAAGAGGAGAACCCTCAACAAATGGGTTGACATAATGACTGTAACAATAGGTTTAATATTCTAGGTATTATGAAGATGTTGCAGCATAGGATAAAGTTCAAATATGTTGTTCATAGGGTCACAATGAGTTGTAGACAATTCAACAGAACCTAGGAATAATGAAACAGATGAGGGAGAGAACTGTTTAAAAGGAATATATAATTAGATATTATTTGCATGACAAGAGTTTAGAATAAGATTAGCATAGTAAAGTGGACTGGGGTAGGGGGAAATTGTACAACAATCTAAGATTCTTTTTTTTTCTTTTCAAAGAGAAAGGCTAACTAGGGGGGAGGGGTGGGCAGGGAGGAAATGTGCAACAATGAATGAATGGAAATCCAAGTTCTCTATAAACTTTCATTAAAATTTCAATAAGAATTTTTTTACAAAAAAAAAAAAAACCAACCAGCAAACTTTTGCATTAGCAGCCCAACACAGTTTGCTAAACCATTAGGATCTTTCTTAAAATTTTACCGTTCATAAAAATAACTTGGTTTTAACAGCACTTAAGGAATTTGGGTAAGATACATCTCCCCTAGACTTTATGTGCAGCAATTCCAATTCAGCTGGTCTAATGTAGACCATAAGAATATTTGTTTTGTAAGCACCCTGCCTGTGATTCCTAGCCCTTTTTGGGGGAAACTGAGCTTAGACATAGCCAGGGCAGTGGGAGGGGGGAGGGAATGAATGTTGCAGAAGTTTTTCTAATAGGCATCCTTAATGCTAGAGGACAATCAGCTGAGCCCCTTGCTGCCCTCTGGGGACCCACTCTAAATAAGCTGATGTGCGTCTTCCAGGGAACATAGTATAGAGACTCATTCATTTTTTCCAGTAACTATAAATTTACTTTGAAAATTCAAGGAAGCAGAGACAATAATGACCTAAATCATTGAGTCAAATCTCATGAAAGTCAGCAAACTTTAGTTTAGCAATGCTTTGACTGTATCGTCTCATCCTTCCATAAGCAACTGCTGCTGCTCTCTCTCTGATTATGCATGGTCTTCTATGCGTTGATTGTATCTCATTGCTCTCCAAGAGAAGTTTGATTAGGTTCATGTACCAACGGGGTGCCACCATTGGACAGAGCATTCACCCAGTCACAGGAATATTGCCAGCCAGCCAAGTGCTAGAGGTCTTTGGATCAACTTGACATTCTGTATCATACCATTTGTGACCAGGACATCAATGTGGTGGCAGGAACTTCCCATATAGAACATAGAGATGGCCACAGAACATTTAATTGTGCTAATGCGAAACCTGTACTTTGATCAAGAGGCAGTAGTCAGAACAGAGCAGGGTAACACTGCATGTTTCAAAATTGGGAAGGGTGTACGCCAGGGATGCATCCTGTCTCCATACCTTTTCAACATGTATGCAGAGCAGATTATCCGAGAAGCTGGGCTCTATGAGGAGAATTGTGGCATCAGGATTGGTGGAAGATCTATTAACAATCTGCGTTATGCAGATGACACAACCTTGCTTGCTGAAACTGAGGAGGACCTCATGCACTTGCTGCGAAGGGTCAAGGACTGCAGCCTTCAGTATGGACTGAGGCTCAATGTCAAGAAGACAAAGATTCTCACCACTGGACCAATTGGCAGCGTCAGGATGGATGACGAAGAGATTGAGAGTGTTCACAGTTTCACTTTGCTCGGCTCCACAGTCAACACTCTTGGCACCAGCAGTCAGGAAATCAAAAAGCATATCGCGATGGGAAAGTCTGCTGTTAGGGACCTCTCAAAGGTACTCAGGAGCAACAGTGTCTCTCTGGAGACTAAGGTGCACCTGATACAGGCCATGGTATTTGCAATCGCTTGTTATGCATCAGAGAGTTGGACAATGACTAGGGAGGACAGAAGGAGAGTGGATGCTTTTGAGCTGTGGTGCTGGAGAAGGGTACTGAAAGTACCATGGACTGCCAGGAAAACAAACAGATTCATCTTGGAGAGGATTAAACCAAGCTACTCCTTGGAGGCAAGGATTCTGGGGTTTCGTCTGACATACTTTGGACATGTTGCCAGGAGGGACGGGTCCTTGGGGGGGGCCTTCTGCTTGGGAGGGTGGAGGGACGGCGCAGGAGGGGAAGACCCTCTATGAGATGGATCGATTCAGTGACTGGGGTAATCGGGATGGGTGTGTCAGAGGCAGTGCGGCTGGTGCAGGATAGAGCAGGGTTTAGGGCTGTTGTGCACAGGGTCGCTATGAGTCGGAAACGACTCGACGGCACATAACAACAACAACAACAGCCATTGAGTTGGGATTGATTCATAGCTGACACTCCAAAGGATTTTTAGAGCCTATAAATTGCTAGGGAGAATATTTCCTACCTTTCTCTCTTGGAGAAACTGAAAGATTTCAACTACCAGAGAGGTGCCACTTTGAGGTTAGTAGTGTAACTGCCTACCGACTGTATCGCCAGGGCTCACTGTAGACGTGACAAGGAAAACAATATTAGAAAAAAGTCAAGGTAACCAAATGAGCAAAGGTGTAGAAGTTCCCTAAATCTGAAGGAATGTGAGCTCTACCCTGACTGGTGATGATGATGATGATAGGTGAAGCAGATAGAATAGCTTAATGAATTAGGATGCAGGGTCAGGAGTGATGTCACCTGGGTTCTTATCCCACTTTCACCACTCTGACCGTGTGATCTTGGGTAAGTTACTTGGCTTGTCTGAACCTGCACTTCTCAGTTTTTCAATAAGACGATAGTAGCAAAATCCTCACCAAGGTCTTGTGATAGTTAAATATAATGCTGCGGGCAAAGCGTTTAGTACAGAGGTTGGGCATAAAGCAAAAGACAATATTTTGTTTAAAAGGGAAAAAAAACCTACAGAGACTTTCCTTTCTCAGAAAAGTCCTCTGAGAAGAAAAGAACAACATTCCAAAAGGAAACCAAAGTTCTGGGGAAACATGAGCTATTATTGTTGTTCTTCAAGTGTGTAAAAGAGATCTGGCTTAGAAATGGTATGTGATATGTGTGAGTGTGCAAGGAGAGAGAAATGAATCAGGAGTGAGGACATTTGCATACAAGTCCTTGTAACTGGCATCTTTGTGACCCTCAATAAACAAAGTCCTTCCTATGCCTGAGCTATCTTTTGATTTCTGAAACAAGGAGTGTAGGTCTTCTGGTCTCAGGGGCTTAGAAATTCTACAGTCTCCTAAGTGCTGGGAATGGGAGAAGAAAAAAGGAAGACTTAGGCTTGGCTCCAGATTCTAGAAAGACTATTGTTGTAGTTGATTTAACGTAAAGTTACCCTGAAAAGTATCTTTAGACTGTCCCAAAGGGAAGGTTTAATTGAGACAAGAGTGTGCAGAATGGTACAAGGTATTGTCTATACGTGAGGTTCAGGAACAGAATAAGGATCCTTTGCCTGGAAGGTCAGAATTCGACCTTAAATCTCCACTGTCTATTTGAACAAAGATTTATATATAAACATAGCTGTTGTTGTTGTTGTGGCGCAGGACAGAGCAGAGCATAAACATAGAACCTTTTAAAAATAAATATTTATGTAAAAAAACCCCAAAACAAGACAAATCCTGTAACATACCTTGGAGCTCTGATGGCTTCTTGTTTTTGTTGATTGCCTTCGAGTCAAGCACAACTCATAACCACCCTATGAACAAAAGGCCTGAAGCCTCTCTACAACTATCGACATTTATAAAGTTCATAGAGTTTTCAGAGGCATGCTGTTTAGGAGGTGGATGACACTCCTGCCACTTTTGATGACTTAGTGGTAAGGAATTGCACTGCTGACGCAACAGAATGTGGTTCAAATCCACCAGATGCTCTGTGAAAGAAAGATAGGCAATCTCCTATATGATTTACTGCTTCTGAAAACCTGCTGGAGGGTCAGCTACGGGTCGGTTCCAACTTGACAGTACACAACAGCCACAACAGTATACCTTGGTGTTTTTTTTTTTCCTGATGAGAAAGTTTGAAGGAATTAATTCCTCATTGTTCAAACTCTGGACTCAGCCTACTGATGACGAAAGGACTAGATGGACGGGCAATCTTCCTCTACTCCTGAAAATTCTGCCATAATCCATGTGAATAGCCAGCGTGCACATTGCCCCGGCCAGCAAGGCTGCGTGAGGATGCCAGGCTGAGGAAAAGCTTGTCATCTGAAGCAGAACCTGACTTGTGAAGGATTTCCCTCTTGCTTCTGGACGTTGCACTGGCTTTGCACTGGGCTTTGAAGACTTGGTGTTCAGGAACTGTCTTGAAATTTCCCCTTTTCCGTGTCCAGCAGGCCTGTAATATTCAGGAACTACCAATTGTCTTGAGACTGTAAACAAAAGAACAAAGGCACAATCAACCAACTGGAAAGGAAAGAGTCTCAGATGGAACTAAATGTAAAATCCACGTGGAGGTGAACACCCAGAATCACATGGCAAATGACAAACCTTTGGGGGTCTCTGAGAGCTAAGGAAATTCTGTTCTGGCTCTCGGTCACATTCACAAGAGTTTAATATACAAGGGCTTTTCTCTCAGAGTTTGAGCTCCTTCTTGCAAAGTGACCAGGCTGCCAATTGTGCCTCTGTCCGAGAGAAGGAGGGACATGCCCGGCAAGTTTGGTTCTATTTCTCTAAATATGGTCTCGCTTACTGAGAGTGCTTATTGAGAACTAAAAAGAAAGTGAGCCACACACCAGAGGACCCTCAGGCCAGTCCTTCACCTCTACCTTATTGGCTGTGTGACCTTCTTCTTGCCAAAACTCAGTTTCTCCTATAGACAGGCTTGAAGTGCATTTGAGCTCCTGTTTGGTTTTTTTTTTTTTTAATTCCTTCAGACTGCATTTGTCATCAGCCTCAAAGGCTTCTGTCTACTTTTTTTCTGGCCTTGTTCTCTGCTCCTCCCCTCTATCTGTTGGCAGATAGATAGACATTTTCCGCCTTGATGAAGAATTGCACCTCACAAATGAGGAATGACTTTGAGTCCCAGTCACAGACGTCAGTGTGAGGTCTCTTAACTGCTGGTGAGACCAATGCCTGACCCTTAGGTTGCTTCCGTCCATAGCCACAGGGCTGATGGGCCCGCCCTTCCTCTCCTTTCTCTTGGCACCACTGCCTGTTCTGCCAAGTTCCCCTCTGTAGCATGTGACAGCATGACACCTCAAGGGGGAAAAGCTGCCAGGAAGAGCCCTTAGTCCTTGGCCCTGGGGGAGAAGGTGAAACTCGCCTAGTGTCTGACTCTAGAGATACAAGAGGATTCTTCCTTGCCAAGTAGCTTAGGTTTCCTAACCTATGAAATGGAAACCAGATCTCACATCAGTCGTCTCAAGGGGCTTTTATAAGAACAAATGGAAAAAACAGATTTGGAGGAAGTCTTCAGTTTGCTACTTAAACCCTTGGGTCCAAAGCTCAGCCACAGTATTGACCTTCTGTCCCTCTGGCATGCTGTTTCCTCACTGCACCCATCCGATCAACACTGCCAGCCAAAACAGAGTAGTCGAGACCAGGGACTCTGGAGTCACACTGCTGGAAGAGTTCATACTTTCCTATTTAACATCCATGTGATCTTGGTTAAGTTAATTCACTTCTCTAATCCTCCATTTCTGCACCTTTAAAATGACCATAAAGCTCAAGAGTTGCTGTGAGATAATATATGAAGAGTACCTGGCACATCATTTAAACTATATTGATTAACAATGGCTAAGTACTCATTTAGTAACCAAAAGGTAGGCAGTTTGAACTACCCAGCTTCTCCACAGGAGAAAGACCTGGTGATCTATTTTTTTGAAGATTACTGTTGTTGTTGTTAGGCGCTGTCTAACAGAGCTGAACCCTGTGCCATTCTCATCATCTCTGTCACACTTGAGCCCATTGCCACAGTCATTGTATCTATCCATCTTGCTAAGGTTCTTCCTCTCTTTCTCCAACCCTCCATTTTTCCAAGCAGAATGTTGCTCTCCAAGAAATAGCTTCTCCTAACAATATGCCCAAATTATGAGAGATAAAGCCTCGCCACAATTGCTTCCAAAGAGAACCCTAGCTGCACTTTCTCAAGACATATCTATTTGTTCTTCAGGTAGTACTTGGGATACTCAGTATTCCAATTATCCAAATTGGAGATATTGGAATATCTCCAAAATGGAGATATTCTCCAATTCTTCTATCATCCTTATTCCTTGTCCAGCTTTCAGATACATAGCAAGTGATTGGAAAGACCATGGCCTGAATCAAGCACATTTTAGTCTTCAGAGTGACATCATCCCTTTTCAGTGTTTTGAAAAGATCCCTGACAGCAGACTTACCCAGTGTAATACATTTGCTGATCTCCTCACTACCAGTACCAAGGATGTTGATTGTTGATCCAAGCAAGATTAAATCATTGACAACATTAATTCTTTTCTGATTAATCATGGTGTTGCCTTTTGGCCCAGAAGTTAGGATTTTTGTCTTCTTGAGGTTAAGATACAATCCATTTGAAGGCTTTAATTCTTTATCATTTGCTTCAAGTGCCACAAATTCTCCTCTATTTCAGCAAGCAAAGTTCTGTCATCTGCATAACGCAGGCTGTTGATGAGTCTTCCTCCATTCCTGTTGCCACATTCTTTTTCCTAGAGTTCAGCTTCATCAATTATTTGCTCAACATACAAATTGAATGGGTATCTGAAAAGTTCTATTTCTGGCACACAACTTTACAGATTTTAACACATGCAGTGTTCCCTTGCTCCATTTGCACAGCAGCTTCTTGATCTATGTATATAAAGCCTCCCTCAGGAATTGACAAGATGTCAAGTGACATATTTCAACTAATGGACAAAATCCTAGATGGACTCACTAGTCTATTCCAGGAAATTTGGAGGATATCTGCCTGGCAAACTGAAAGGAAGAGGTCCATATTTTTCCCCATCTCCAAGAAATAAGTTCCAATAGAAGGTGGAAACAATCAAACAATATCCTTAATATCACATGCACACAAAATATTGCTAAAGATCATTTAAAAATGGCTGTAACTGTACATTAACAGAGAAATACCAGAAGTTCAAGTGTATCAGGAAGTGTGAAGATAGCACAGGATAGAACGTGGTTCAGATCTTTTGTTCATAGGACCTCTATGAGTCGTACTTGACTCGGTGGCATCTAGAACAAGAAGGGAAAAAAGTGTTTAAGAAATGGCTGACAGTCATCGTCTTATAAGCGAATGAAGTAAGCTTGCCACTTTTAAGGAAAACTGAAAACTCAAACTTAAATTCAAACTCATATCTGAATTGATTCAGAACAAACTAACCCTCCAGTCAGTTTCTGAGATTGTAACTAGCACAGGAGGTAATGTCTTACCTTTTTCTTTTGGAGCAACTGGAGAATTTCAGCCACCAGAGAGATGCTGCCTTTGGGTTAGCAACACATTTCCCTATAAACTGCAGAGTTCTTTACTTCAACAAAAGCAACTATCGATTTTTATTGCCAATGATAACAAGCTTTCAAATGAAATGTGGAAAGCATATTTTCACCACAAGATTAACAGTTTCCTAATATTTACATGTTTTTAGTAACATTGGTGATAATAAGAATAAAAGGGGAGCTCCGGTGGCCTAGTGGTAAGAAGCTGTGCTGAATCCTGAAGACACGTGGTTGGAGGCCACCAGCTGCTCCATGGAAGAAGGATCCTCCTCTGTGATTGATTGCCTGAAAACCAGCCGGAAGGTCAGCTATGTCTCTGTTCTGACTCTTTGGTACACAACAATAACGATATTTATAAAGGAGATAGATATAGATAGATGATAGGTAGATAGATAGATAATTGATAGAAATAGAGATATATAGAGATGTAGATAATATAGAGATAGATAGAGATGTTTTTTTGTTGACTGCTATCAAGTCAAGCATGGCTTATAGCAACCCTATGAATAAAAGACCTGAAGCCTTTCTATAACTATCATCATTTCTTAAAGTTAATAGAGTTTCCAGAGGCATGTTGTTTAGGAACTGGATGTCACTCTTGCTTCAGATATATAGATATTTAAATAAAATGTATCAGCATTTGAAAGTTCTGTATAACTCAGTGTCATGAATTTAATTTCATCTCCCTAAAAATATGTGTTATATTGGCTGGGCTATAATCATTAGTGATTTAGTTGTTATGTAATGATGTGATCACATCCATGATGTGTTCACTCAGTTGCAGAGGGATTAGAGGAGAATGCCACACCCTAACTCATGGCACAGACATGAAAGCTTACTTAATGGACCTTCACTCATCACATTTTATCTTAAAAGAGAAAAAAGGAGAGAGAAATGAGCAGGAAAAGAGGAATCAGACTAACACCAAAAATGAGACCCAAAAATAGACGAGCACGTTTTTGGAACCTAGGATCCCTTTACTGAGAACTTCCTAGATCCAGAGAAAGACTGACACATGGAGCTCTGCAAGCAAAGCCAACTTACAGATGTTGAAGAGAGATAAAGACCTTCCCTCAGACTCAGGAGACAGTGAAATGCACCCTTCACCTAGAACTGACATTCTGAATCTGAACTTCTAGCCTAAACTGTGAAGAGTAGATTCTGTTTGTTAAAGCCAGTTTGTGGCATTTCTGTTATAGCAGCACTAGATAACCAAGGCACTTGGTGACCAGTACTATCCAAATGACTAATGCAAGATGTTACTAAACCATGAACAAATAAAAGCCTCATTCAGGATGTAAGATAGAGAAAAGGATTTCATGTAATAAAATTCCAAAAATTCACGGCATTGGTTCCAGACTGCATATTTCAATTAAACCTTCAGTAATAACTTCTTATCAAGTTCAATTTATTAAGAAAAACAAAGCTAAATGAGCACACATAATTAGCTCACAAGTCCATTAAAAATTCCTCCCTTTTTCCCAACAGAAACCCTAAATAAGTCTAGAATGTCTCTATATACAACAGAACAACCTATTGCAACAGATTAAATGAAGAATTAGTTGTGAGGCTCAATCTGCCTCCTATTAAATTAGACGCTAAAGAGATGTGTAAAGATACAGAATTCTGCTATTCTTTTTCCTAAAACAGTATTTATTATTATTATTAACAAGTATTGGGCTTATTTCAGCTATTTAAAGTGAATAATTATTTTAAATGTTTCTCTTTAATGTCTTATATGGTAATATTAATAAATATAATTTGTATACAGGGTCAGAGGCATAAAGAGGCAGGTGATTTGAATCCAACAGCTGCTTAAAGAAAAGATGGCAATGGCCTCCTGTGTAATTTATAGTTCCTGGAAACCCACTGGATGGTCAGCTTCTGAGGTGCCTCCAACTCAACGCAACGTGTTGTTTTGATTTTTATCTATAGGGTTACTGTGAGTTGCCTTGAGAGCAATGAGTTTACTGGCTATAATCTATACATAGATTACATAGATTATATATAATCTGTACATAGATATATTCTCTATATAGATATAATCTATATATAGACATAATAAAAATTCCAGTTGTACTCTCCAATTATTTGTTTAATAGATTAAAATATCTAAGACCAAAATGGTTGAGAACAACTGCTGTAAATGCTTGAGACAGGAAGGGAACAAAAAAGAGTGACGAGAAGTGACATGTGCCAAGCACAGAAATGACAGTCCTCTCAGCCTCTCCGCTTGCCAGACACACCAGGAACATTCTGTCATGCCCTGTCCAACTCTGAGTACCAAACTTTAGTAGGGTGTTGGCAAACGGAATACTACCCAAAAAAGGCTAACTGCAATATTGAGGAGTATGAAAACTATGTCCCTAGAGGAACAGTAGAAACAATGAGACAAATTTGCCCTAGAGAAAAGCAAAAATTAAAATAAAAACAAAATCTTATGAAATCACAGCTGGTTTAGATTTCTGAAGAGCTGTCATATCACATTTAAACCAAGGAGATATATAAGAAAAGGATATAATATGTATTTTTTTTACAATAGATTTTTTTCCCCCTGTTTTCTTCTTTAAGTGTTCTTTGTATTAATACATGTTTGGGCTCTTAGTTCCTCTGTTCTTTCCCTTTTTTCTCCTTCCATTTCTAGTTTTTCTTTTTTTATCTCACTCTCCTCCTTTCTCTTTCCCTCTGTGTCATTAATTTCCCTTAGTTATATACAATATGAGTCAAATACAATTTTTATATTTATTTTGGAGTTTTGCCTTTGAAAAACTTTCCTTCCTTAAAAAAAGTGTGTGAAGAAAAAGTGGATGAAGAAGAGGAAGAGGAGGGTGAAATCATAATTCATTCTTTCCACTCTCCATAACCTGAGGTGTCTAAGAAGACAAAGTTTTAGATGTTGTTAGTTCCCTTCTTAGAATTAAGAGCACATATTCTTAAGCGTTGAAAGAGTAGGATAAGTCAGGACAAGCCAGGGGTTTATTTCTTACTTACTCCCAGGGCTATCTGAAAAAAAGACTAGGGAAAACTGTAAATATAATTTAAACTCAAATGAGGGAAATAAGGTAGAGTTTTCTTGCAAAGTGAGAGAAATTGAATAGAAAATTAAAGCACATAGGACAAGCAAATGCCTCATCTAGGAAATAATTGGCAATGTAGACATAAGGTATGCATCAGGACTTTTGTCTCAGTACTACTAAAAATAATGAAAAAATTAAACTACATAAGTGTTCAGAAACAAATAAATGCATTCCTTTCTGGGACATTCATGTCATTAACTATTTTGTTTTCGTTGTTCCTAGCACATCTATGAACAACAGATGGAAACCTTGCCCTACCCTGCGTCATCCTCAGTATTTCTGTGATGCTCAAGCCCATTGATGCAATTACTGTGTCAGCCTAGCTCTTTGAGAGTCTTCCTCTCTTTCTATGACTTTCTACTTTTCTGAGCATGATACACTTTTCCAAAGATTATCCCCTTGGCAACATGTCAAAATACGTGAGATAAGATCTCATTATCCTTGCCTCAGCTAGTTGCCTCCCTGAAGATAGATTTGTTTGTTCTATTTGTAGTGTACAATATGTTCAATATTTTTGGCTAACAACACAAATCAAAGGCATTGATCAAATCTATAGTCTTCTTTTCATTGTCCAGCTATAACATGCATACAAATAAACTGAAAAATGACATAACTTAGGTCAAGTGCACCTTAATTTTCAAACTGACATCCTTGCTCTTTACAACTTTAAAGGATTTTTTACAGTGGCTTACCTTTGACGTCCTTTTATTTTTGACTGCTGCTACCGTAAGTGTTGATTATGGATCCAACTAAAACATTTAATAACTTCATTTATAATGATGTTACCTGTTAGTCCAGTTGTAAGGAATTTTGTTTTCTTGATGCTGAGATATAATGCATATTGAAGGCCATAGCCTTTAATATTCTTCAATAAATGTTTTTTCTTTAGTTTCTGCAAGCCAGGATATATTATCCCACAACTCAGATACACAAAGAACATCAGAGTCTTCCTCCCGTCTTCATGCCACGTTTTTCTCCATAAAGTCCAGCTTCTTTAATTATTTTCACAGAGCACAGATTGAATAAGTATGAGGAAAGGATTTTAAGTCATGTGTGGTATGCCTTTTTCTGGTCCAATGATTGCTTCTTGGTTTATGGCTAAATTCCCCAGGAGCACACTTAAGCATCCTTGAATTATCATTCTCCTCAATGTTATCCATAATTTATTATGATCTATACAATAAAAAACATTTCAAAGGGCAGCTTGAGAAGACAAAGCAAAGTATTATAGTGGAATGTGCAGAGAGAGCTGGAGTTAGAAAATTAAAAAAGGAAGAACTAGCTTGGTGTTCACAAGCTGAAAGAAATGAAAAACAAATTCAAGTCTCAAGTTGCAATACTCAGTGATACCATGAACAAAATCTTGCATGATTCAGGAAACATCAACAGCTGATAGAAGAAATACAGAACCAAATACTAAGCCAAAAAGAAAGTCAACAATGAACTATTTCAGAAAGTACCATATGATTAAGAGCTAATGGTAATAAAGGAAAAAGTTAAAGCTGCTCTGAAGGCATTGTTAAAGGGATCTGGGAGTTTGCTGAAGAATCAGTGAAATAGCAGTTGACATGTGTCAACTCAGAGATGAAATCCTAGAGAGGTTTACCAGTATATGCCAGGAGATTTGGAAGTCAGCTGTCTGACTGCTTGACATCCATATTTGCTCCATTACCGCAGAAAGTTATCCAACAGAATGTGGAATATAGCATGCATTATCATTAATATCACACATACAAGCAAAATATTGCTGAGGATCATCCAAATTAGCTAGATTAGTAGCTTAATAAAGAACTGCCAGAAGTTCAAGCTTGATTTAGAAGGCCACTTGGCACAAGGAAAATCATTGTTGTTGTCACATGGATCCTGGTTTAATGCAGAAAATATTAGAAGAATGCTTATTGTGGTTTGATTGACTATGCAAAGACATTTAACTGTGTGGATCATAACAAATTATGGCTAACTTTGAGAGGAATGGGTATGTGGGACAACTTAATTATGTTTATGCAAATCTATATCTAGTCTGAGCAGAGCAAGGAAGTATGGTTTAAAATTGAGAAAGGTGCTCATTGAGGTTGTATCAGTTCTCCATATCCATTCAATATGCATACTGAGCAAATCATTCAAGAAGTAGTACTCTGGGAAAAAGACTGTGGTATCAGGATTGGAGAAAGAAGATTCATCAACAACCTGCATTATGCAAATGACCCAACCTTGCATACTGAAAGTGAGGAGGATTTGAAGCACTTGCTACAGAAGATCAAAGAGTACAGCCTTCAGTAGAAGTGACATCTCAAATCAAGAAATCAAAAATCTTCACTACTGGAGCAATAAACAATATTATATGAGATGGAGAAAAGATTGAAATTGTCAATTATTTCATCTTATATGAATCCACAGTCCATGCCCTTGGATCAGAAGTCACAAGATCACAAAAAGTATTGTACTGGGCAAGTCTACTTACTGTCAGGGATCTCTTCAACTTACTGTTGTTGTTGTTATGTGCTGTTGTGTCACTTGTGACTTATAGCAACCCTATGTACAACAGCCCCAAACCCTGCTCTTCCTGTGCCAACCTCATTGTCTCTGACACACCTACCCCCATTATCCCAGTCATTGAATCAACCCATCTCATCAAGGATCTTCCTCTCCTGCGCTGTCCCTCCACCCTCCCAAGCATGACGACCCTCTCCAAGGACTGGTCCCTCCTTGCAACATGTGCAAAACATGTCAGATGAAGCTTCAGTATACTTGCCTCCAAGGACCAGCCTGGTTTAACCCTCTCTAGGATAAACCCATTTGTTTTCTCATCAGTCTATGGTATATTCAACACTCTTCTCCAACACCACAGCTCAAAGGCATCAATTCTCCTTCTATCATCCCCAGTCATTGTCCATGTCTCTGATGCATAGCAAGTGATTGCAAAGACCATGGCCTGTATCAGCCACACGTTAGTATCCAGACTAACATCATTGCTCTTCAGTACTTTAAAGAGGTCTCCAATAGCAGACTTTCCCAATGCAATACATCTTTTAATTTCCTGGCTGCTGGTGCCAGGAGTGTTCATTGTGGAGCCAAGCAAATGAAAGCTATTTACAATCTCAATCTCCTCACCATCCATCATGATCAAGCCAATTGGTCCACTAATGAGAATCTTTGTTCTTCTGATATTGAGCTTCAATCCAGATTGAAGGTCGCAGTCCTTGACCTTCTACAGCAAACACTTCAGGTCCTCCTTGGTTTCAGTAAGCAGGGTTGTGTCATCTGCATAACACAGATTGTGATGAGTCTTCCTCCAATCCTGACACCATATTTCTCCTCATAGAGCCTAGCCTCCCAGATAACCTGTTCTGCATATAAATTGAAAAGGTATGGAGATAGGACACATCCCTGGCTTATACCCTTCCCAATTTTGAACCATACAGTGTTCCCTTGCTCTATTCTGATGACTGCCTCCTGGTCCACGTATAGGTTTTGCATAAGCACAATCAAGTGTTCTGGAATTCTCATTCTTCCCAGAGTTAGCCATGGTTTCTTGTGGTCCACATAGTCAGATGCCTTGGCATATTCATTGAAACACATACATTCCTCTGGTATTCCCTGCTTTCAGCCAAGGTCCGTCTAACATTAGCTACAATATGCCTAGTACCACAACTCCTTCTAAACCCAGCCTATACTTCTGGAAGTTCTCTGTTGATGTACTGTTCCTGTCATTTTTTTTTATAATCTTCAGAAGAATCTTGCTTGCATATAATATTGTTTGATAATTTCCAACTTACTGAGGAGCAATGATATCAGTTCAAAGTTGAAGGTGTGCCCTGTTTAGGCTTTAGTCTTTTTAGTTATTTCCTATGCATCCATCTGAGAGTTGAACAATGAACAAGGATGATAGAGAAAGAACTGATGGCTTTGAGTTGTGGTGCTGGAGAATAGAACTGAATATCCCGTGGACTGTCAAAAGAACAAACAGATATGTCTTAGAGAAAGTGCATCCTGAGTGCTTGTTGCAGGCAGAGGTGTTGAAACCTAGTTGTTGTTAGGAAAGGCTATTGCTTGGAAAGGTACATCACGCTTGAAAAGTCGCAAAGTCAGTGAAAGACAGGAAAAGCCTCAAATTGATGGATTGGCACAGTGACTGCAGCAATGGGATAACACGGTAGGACAGGTTTCAGATATGTTATTCATAGGGTCCAAAGGAGGATTCATCAGGTATGACGAGAGAATACAACCCTGACACACTTCTTTCTCAATTCCAAACTATGCAGTGATCCCTTTCTCTGTTCACAGAACAACCTCCTGATCCAAGTATGAGTTCCACATGGGCACAGTCAAGTACTCTGGAATTCCCATTCTTCTCAATGTCAGCCACAACTTGTCATGATCCATACATATAAATACCTTTCCATAGTCAATAAAGCACAAATAGACATTCTGCCTTACTTTCAGGCAAGATCCATCCAGCATCAGCAATGATATCTCTGGTGCTATAGCCTCTTCAAAATCCTTCTTGAACTTCTGGTAGTGCCTTATCTATGTACTGTTCCAATAGTGTTTGAATCATCTTCAGCAGTATTTTGCTTGCATGTGATATGAAGAGGAATGTGGCATCAGGATTGGAGGGAGATTCACCAATAACTTCATTATGCAGATGATGCAGCCTTACTTGCTGAAAGTGAGGAGGACTTGAAGCACTTATTGCAGAAGATCAAAGAATTCCATCTTCAGTATGGATTGTGTCTCAATAAGAAGAAAATTATTTTTACCACTGGGCCAATAGGCAGTGTCATGATGGATAAAGAGGAGATTGAAACTGTCGTCATCTTCATCTTTCTTGGATCCACAATTAACACTCCTGGTATGAGCAGTCAAGAAATAAGGAGATGTATTGTATTGGGAAATCTGCTGTTCAGGGACCTTTCCAAATTATTGAGGAGTAGTAATGCCATTTTGAGGACTAAGGTAAATCTGATTAAGGCCATAGGTTTTCTGATTATTAATTATGCATATGAGACCTGGACAATGAATAAGATAGACAGAAAAATAATCAATGTCTTTGAGCTATGGTGTTGGAGAAGAGTACCGAACATCCTATTCACAGCCAAGATAACGAATAGATATGTCTTGGAGATGGTGCGGGTGGAATGCTCTTTGGAGGCAAGAATGACGAGGCTTCACCTCACATACTTTAAACTTACTGCTAGGCAGTGCTATTCCTTGGAGAGGACATGATGCTAAGAAAGGCGGAGGGTCAGTAAAGGAGAGGAAAACCTTCAACCAGGTGGATTGACATGTGGATTGCAGCAATGGACTCAAGAGACAGGACGTGTGAGGATGGTGGAGGATAGAACAAGGTTCAGATCTTCTGTTCATAGGGTCACTGTAAGTTGTGCTTGATTCAATGGCACCTAACACAAACATCAATAAGAGTCATCATACTTGACAGCAACTGACAACAACAACACACAATCAAAAGCCGTTGTGTAGTAGATACAACACAAGTAAACATCTTTGTGCTGTAATTTGTTTTTAGTCAAAACCAATCTGACATCAATAATAATATTTCTATCCTTAAGGCCTTTTCCAAATCCAGCTTGAATTCCTGGCAGATATCGACAATGTAGTATTCCTGTTGTTTTTTAATAATCTTTAGATTTTCCTTACATGAGATAGTAATAATAGACTCTTCTTTCATGTTTTGACACTCTACATTTCCCAACATGATGTCTTTTTACAAAGAGTGACCCCTCCTGGTAATATGTCCAAAGATGATGAGATAAAAGTTTTTCCATTCTTATCTGTAAAGAGCACTCTGGTACACTAAGACAGATTTGATTTGTTCTTTCAGCAGTATGTAAGATATTCAGTACATTTATCCAACATCACAGCTCAAAGACATTGATTCTTCTTCTGTCATCCTTATTCACTGTCCAACTTTCAGGAGCACAGGAAGTAATTAAAAAGTCTATGTGTTGGATGAGGTGCACCTTAGTCTTTAAACTAAAATCCTTGCTATTTAGAACTTTGGAGAGGTCATTGGCAGCAGGTTTTCCCAATGAAATATGTCTTTTGATTTCTTCATTATTGGTTCCATGGGTACTGATTGTGGATCCAAATAAAAAGAAATCATTTACAGCTTCAATTTTTTCTCCATCTGTCATGATATTATCGATTGGTGTAGTTATATAGATTGTTGTTTTCTTCATCTAGAGATGTAATCCACATTAAAGGCTGTGAGTAGTCTTTTATTTCCTGCAGTAAGTGCTTCAAGTCTTCACTTTCTGCAAGCAATCGGGGCAATTGATTAGAAAAGATCTGTGTTCATTTCTATTTTTTTTAAAAAAGTTATCCACCAGACCTGGAAACTATTGAACAGTATCATTAATATTACATGCAAATAAAGTATTTCTGAAGATTATTTTAAAATTTCTGGAATAGCAATCATTACAGAACTGCCAAAAATTCAAGCTGGATTCAGAAGAGACAATGGGATAAGAAATATCATTGCTGATATCAGATGAATCTTGACTGAAAGCATAGAATACCAGAAAGATGTTTACATGTATTTACATGATACATATATGTATGTATCAAAGGCATTTGACTGTGTGGATCATAACACATTATGGATAATACAGGGAGGAAAGAGAGTTTCAGAATATTTAATTGTGTTGAAATCTACACATAGAACATGAAGCAGTTATTTGAACAGAATCAAGAAACACTGCATGGTTTAAAATTAGAAAAAGTGTGTGTCCAGGTTTTATAATAATTTGAGAAGCCAGACTCTATGAAGAATGATGTAGCAACAGAACTGGAGCTTTTGCTCATCAACAACATGAGTTATGCAGCCGAGCTCATAAAATTCTGTAGAATACAGCTACATTGCTTTAAAAAAATAGTTTTGTGGTACATATGTAAGAGTTTTTGCCAGAGTTAACATTGAAAATAGGGCTTTCATTTATCAATTTCTATGGTAACTAGTAATACTGTTTATAATTTATATAATTTGTCAATATTCTCATTTAATTTTGCTCTAGTTTTACAGTAGTCTAGTTTTCCTACCTCTTGCCCTACTCATCTTTACACTAGGGTAATTGTTGACTATGCAATCTCAAGTAATGTTTCTTTTGAGAGAGCCTTGCTCACAGGTTATAGGCTTTATGAGTCATTTGTTATATAACCTAAATGGTTAGATTTTGTTCAAAATTGAAAGAATATCTTAAGACAATACTCTTTGGGAAAAACTCCAATCTTGGCTAGTTAAATAAGTCTAGACTTTAAAACATGTGAGTTCTGTTCCACATTTTTCTCTTATTCTATCAGAATCCATCCATTGTTCACCTGATTTTAACATTCAGCAGTGATAGACCATCTAGATCTCATTTTTGTAGGGCAGATTTGCTGTCTATGGAGACTGTTAGTCCTGCAGGATAGATTTTTCTCTGGGCTTTTGGTTTCCTACTTTCTCTTTCATTCAAGATGAGTAGAGACCCAGCATTGATAATTTTCTTAGTATGCTTTTCTTTTTCTTTCTTATTATCAATTACCAATAATGCTGAGTTTGCAAGCTACCTAAGAAGAATACTAAAAGCAGAGGTCTTTATTCTTCCTTCAAAGAGTGCTAGACAGAGAGCATTTGAGGTTCCAGGTATACAATATGTATGTATATATGTTCCAGATATGGACAATATGGTACAAAACTGACTATCTCCTTGCTTGTGGAGCTTAATGATTTGTAACAGAAATAGATAGCTAAAAAGAACAACAAGTAATAGGCATCATGCTAAGAACATATTTACTTTATTTAAATCCTCTCATTCACCCTTCACTACAAATCTGTAAAATAAATTCTATAATTAGTCTCATTTTAGAGGTTAGGAAACTGAGGCTTACTTAAGTTAAATAAGATCAAAGAAGTGGAAGAAATTAAAATGAAGACCTCCTGACTAAATGTGGAAACTTCAAATTAATCCCAGGAAAGAATTTGGCTGTGTATTAAAAGAGCACCACAGGCTCTATCAGGGAAAAGACCCATTTCAGACCTGATTATAAGGAGAAACTTCTTTGCAAAGCAACTTCTAAACTGAGATCTAAAGAATAAGCAATCTCTAAATGAGAAGAATACTCTAGACAGGGGTCAGGGGACACATTGTGGGAGCTAAAAGATCAGAAAGTTTGGGATATGGACTATTCACAGTGTGAAGGGGAAGTAGACAGAGGGACAGATAGGAAAGCAAAGAACCGATGGTGCAGAATCTCAAAAGTTAGGTTAAGAAATTTCAACCTTGTCCTGAAAACTGTAAAGAATCCTTAAAATGTTTTCAAGAAGAAAGCAACAAGGCCAGTTTACCATTTACAAAATACAGTTCTCAGAAAAGAATAATATAGATGAGTTATATATGGAAGCAGAGAGGCCAACAAGGGGCCCCTAGAAACTGTTCATGGAAAGAGAAAGACTACCAGAACCAGGAATACAAGCGACAGGAAAAAAGAAAGAATTTTGGAAGCAAAGTCGACAAATGTAAAGATTGGATATAAATAGATGAGACAGAGAAAGAAGTAATAAGCCCCAATGAATCTAGGTATTGTGCTCACTGAAGTAACAAATATTGAGAGAACATCTGAGAGTGTCACATTATGAGGGTGAAGTTGTTGTTATGTGCCATCAAGTTGCCTATGATGCAAAGCACCCTATGTACAATAGCTCTGAACTCTGTCCTACCATGAGCCAAATAATGACTATGCCTTTAGGTGTCCACATATTGACTTCAGTTCATAGTCACTCTATAAACAAAAGACCAAACCTTGCCCTCTCCTGCAGCATCCTCAAAATCTCTACGATGTTCAAGTCATTACAGCCACTGTGTAAATTCATCTCCTTGAGGGTCTTCCTGGTTGCCATTGACCAGCATGGCATTTCTTTCCAAAGATGGCATCCATAGTCAGTGAGACCAAGTGCCTCCAAGGAGCACACCTTTGGAGGTTTGTTTATTCTTTTGACAGTCCATGTTATATTCAATACTCTACCAGTGTCACAATTTAAAGACATCTATTTTTCCAAGCTTTCCCTTATTCATTGCTCAATTTTGACATGAAATCCCAAGCCCTGAGTCAGACATACTGTGGTCCTTACCAATATAGTCTTACTCTTTAGCATTTTAAAGAAAGCTTTGCAGGCAGATTTGCCAAAAGCTTCTTCTCTTTTTGTTTCTTGTCTGTCACTTCCCTGGGCATTGGTGGTGAACCCAAGTAAAATCAAATCCTTCATAATCTCAATTCCTTTTCCATTTATCATGATGGTCCAGGGGTGAGAATTTTTGCTTTTGTGATAGTGAGACATAATTCACACTGAAGGTTATAATCTTTGACCTACTTCAGTAAATATTTCAAATCTTCTTCAGTTTCTAAAAGTAAGATTATATCATCTACATAACAGGGGTTGTGGGTAGATCCTTCAATCATTATACCACATTCTTCTTCTTGTAATCCAGGTTCTAAGATTATTCACTTAGCATATTGAATAGGCATGACAAAAGGAAGCAAACCTGAAGCGTGCTTTTTTCTTACTTGAAAGTACCTAATATCCCCTTGTTCTGTTAAAATGACTGCTTCTTTGTGTGCAAATTCTTCATGAATGCAAGGAAGTGTTCAGGAATTCCTACTCTTCTTTCTCAAAAATGTTACCCATAATTTATTTTGATTCACACACTTGAGTGCCATTGCAGAGTCAAGAAAACATCCAACCAGAGAAGGCACATCCCTTGTTCTACAGCCTCTTTTGAATCTCATTTGAATTTCTGGAAGTTCCCCACCAATATTCTACACTAGTAACTTTTGAAAAATTTTCAGCAAGATTTTATTTGTGTATGACATTAATTCTTCTAGGTGGTTTAGCACTGGTCTGTGCGTTGCTGTACAGAGGTAACTCGTGGTTGCTGTGATGCTGAAGCCTGTGCCAGTGATGTGCCAATCGTGGTAATGGGCACCCATGGTGGCCAGTGTTGGCTGGAGCTTCCAGACTAAATCAAGCCTGGAAGCAGGAGCAGCATCCACTTCCAAAATGGCTTGCCTCTGGAAACTCTGTGTACGAACAGTGTTCAGGCTGTTCGTTCATAGGGTCACTATGAGTCGTCTACGACTCGATGGTATTAAACAACAACAACAACAACAACATGATATTAACTATATTATTTTATAATTTCCACACTCTGTAGGATGACATTTTGTGTGTTTCATTTAATTCTTTTTAAACTTGCAATTTTCTGAGATTCACATTTTGTGCATTTTATATATTCCAACTATTAATGAATGTTTGCAGCTGTTTCTCTTCATTTTGGTCTGTCACATAATCAAATGAAAGTCCTTAATTGGTTGAAAGCTCTACTCCATCCACGCCATCAGGGTAGACTCTACTTTGCAAAAGCAGGTCTTTTCCAGTTGAAATGTTAGTATCTTCCACCCTGAGGGGTTTATTGTCTGGCATTATACCAGACAACATTCTTGCTGTTATTTATATGGTTTTTGAGGGCCCTTTATTTCAGAAGTAGATAGGAAGTCCTACCTATTAGTCTATCTTAGTTTGGAAGCTTTACTGAAATTAGACTGCATGGGTGACTGTTCTGGTATTTGAACTAGAAGTGACATAGATTTCCAGGAAGACACAAGTAATCAGAGTACAACAAACTGACAGATGAATGGCGAGATCTTACAGTAAAACATTATTAAGCACCAATTAGATAAGCTTAGTCTGAAATGTGTATGTGACATTTAAGTAGCAATATCCAATAAGAAAGTAAATAAGAGTTTGAATTTCAGTGGAGTGGCCTGAAGGTCTACAGAAGTGATAATTGAGTCTTGGAGAAGGAGAAGAGTCTCTTGGAAGAGATATGTAGTGAAAATACAAGAGGGATCAGGGTGGAAACTTAATAATACCAACTTGTAAAGCTTGAACAAAAAAAGAGTGGAAGAATAAGGGAGAAATAAGATTGGGAAGTGACAAACAGTAAAAAATTTAGAAGGAAAATACCTACAGAGGGTAAGTATGGTGTCATGGAAGTCACAGTGAGAATTTTTCCAGAAGGAGAAAGTGGATAGAAAGCAAAAGAAGTGTTAAGTGGATTTAGAATCAAGGAAGCTGACAATTACCTTTGGAAAGCCAACAGCTTTCAGTGGTAGATGGTGACAGAAATTTGACTGTACGATCACTGTCTGACAAGTGAATATGAGAAGAGGATGTAGAGACATCACAAAGAAATGTGGCAAGAAAAAGATAAAGCTGAAAAAGTAGTTGGTGAATAATTGTGGACAAATACTGGTTCCTTCCTACATGATAGTTGTGAAATTTGGGAGAGATAAGCTAGACCAATTGCTCTGCACGCTGACAGGAACCGAAAAAGGATATTATTGTTAACCAGGGACCCGCAGAGCTTCTTGCTCTACGTGATTTCTTCAAGAAGCAGGTGCCAGAAATTAACAGTACTCAGAAGCTCAAAGAATTTTATTTGGACTCTGAAGTACTTGCAATGGATGTTTTATTTCATGGCTATAATGAATATCCTTACTCTTTAATGACTGCAATATCAGTTAATATTTTTCTTATCACACTCTATGGTCATTTACTATGCATATTCCAAAGAATTTACACATATAACTCATGTCACAATATTTACAATTTTTTATAATTTATTGTAATTATTTCTTAATAATCATTGTTGTCAAGTACTTACAATATCCTTCTAAAAGAAATAATAATTATCACCTTATTACAGAAACGGAATTATACTTACCCATCACACATAAGTCGGCATTGAGATTCTTTAATGATGTTTTTCCCTAACTTAAATGGGGTATCAAGACTAAAAAGCAAATTGACATCCTTGAACATTACCTTGCAGCCAAACAACCAAAAGTCCTATAAATTGAAAAAAAATAACACTCATGGGGAAAGCACTCCTCAAAATAAACAAGAAAACAAAATGAAAGGGTAGCTATTGTCCAAAAATAAAGCTTACAAGTCAGGTAAGGGCTTGAAAGAAAGAAAAATGGAAATGCAAATTTCAAGTAGAAAGTGGAAGAAGTGCTGTTACATCAAAGGAATTGCATGTTATGCCAAAAACCAAAACGTGTATTAAGTGTTCAATTGAAAACTAATTTGCTCTAAAAACTTATCTAAAAACCATTTTTAAAAAATTCAGTTGAAAGGGTCAGAGGCAGGAAAGGTGAGGTCATTCTGAAATCACCATTTAAGAAAGTCCTGGCATGTAAGGAGAACAAACTGATCCATAAAGTACTCTCAGTTCCTTTCCCTAGTAACTCAGTAACAGACAATGGTGTTCTCTGAGCCAAATGCTCTAGGCTTTACTGGCACCAGCCACATAAATATGTTCTTTGACATTCTAGTTGTCTAAAGGCTGCAGTGGGGAAAGTGTAGAGAGTTGTGCTTCTAAGCCAAAGGCTGTGCTCTGACAGTTCAAATCCATTTGTTGTTGGTGTTGTTAGGCAGCATTGAGTTGAGCACAACTCATCTGAACCCTGTTCTATCCTGCACCATCCTCGTACTTCCTGACACACAACAGCCCATTGCAGCAGTCACTGTGCCAATCTACCTGGTTGAGGATCTTCCTCTCCCTCTCTGACTCTCCATCCTTCTCAGCATCATGTCCTTCTCCAAGGAATAACTCCTCCTATCAACAGGTCCAAAGTTTGTCAGGCAAAGCCTCATCATTCGTGCCTCCAAAGAGCACGTCGGCTGCACCTCTTCAAGACATAGCTGTTTTTTCTCTTGGCCGTGCACAGGATTCTTAGTACTCTTCTCCAACACCACAGCTCAAAGGTGTCAATTATTTTTGTCATCCTTATTCATTTTCCAGATCTTGGGTGCATAGCTAGTAATCAGAAAAACTATAGCCTGAATCAGATGCACCTTAACCCTCAAACTGATATTACTACTCCTCAATAATTTGGAAGGATCCTTAACTGCAGATTTTCCTGGTGCAATGTGTCCTGTTATTTCCTGACTGCTCATACCAAGGGTGTTAACTGTGGATCTAAGAAAGATGAAGCTATTGACCATTTCTCTCTCCTCTCCACCCATCATGATGCTGCCTATCAGTCCAGTGGTAAGAATTTTTTTTTTCTTGATATTGAGACACAACCCATACCGAAGGCTGCATTGATCTTCTTTGATCTTGATCTTCATTGATTTTCCTTGATCTTCTGCAACAAGTGCTTCAAGTCCTCACTTTCAGAAAGGAAGTCTGTGCCATCTGCATAACGCAGGTTATTGATGAGCTTCCCTCCAATCCTGATGCCGCACTGCTCTTCATAGAATCCATCTTATAAGATAATTTGCTCAGCATATAGATTGAACATGTATGGACAGAGAATCCATTCCTGACACGCTCCCTTCCCAATTCAAAATCATGCAGTGCTACCCTGCTCCGTTTGCAGAAAAGTCTCCTAATCCAAGTATAAGTTCCTTATGGGCACAATCAAATGCTCTGGGATTCCCATTCTTCTCAATGTCAGCCACAACTTGTCATGATCCACACAGTCACACACCTTTGCATAGTCAATAAAACACAGATAGACATTCTTCTGATATTCCTTACGTTGAGCCAGGATACATCTGACATCAGCAATGATATACCTGGTGCCATGGCCTCTTCAAAACCCTGCTTGAACTTCTGGCAGTTCCTTATCTATGTACTGTTGCAGCAGTTTTTGAATGATCTTCCGCACTATTTTGCTTGCATGTGATATCAGTGACTTTGTTCGATAATTTCCACATTCAGTTGGATCACCTTTCTTGGGAATGGGAACAAATATGAACCTATTCCAATCCATTGTCCAGACAGCCATCCTCCAAATTTCCTAGCATAGACTGGTAAGTACATCCAAGGCTGCATCTTTTATTGAAACAAGTCAATTGGAATCCCATCAATTTCTAGAACCTTATTTTTTGCCAATGTTTTTAACGCAGCTTCTACTTCCTCCTTCATTACCATTGGCTCCTGTTTATATGGTACTTCCTGAAATTTTTCAATGTCAATCAGTTCTTTCTGGTACAGTGAATCTATGTATTCTCTCAATCTTCTTTCATGATTTCTGGGTCATTCAATATATTGCCCAAAGCAACTTTCAATATTGAGACACAAAGCTTATATTTATTTTTCAGTTCTTTCAGCATGAGAAATGCAGAGCAAGTTCTTCCTTTTTTATTCTCCAATTCCAGCTCTTTGCACATTCCATTATAACTTTGTTTTGTCCTCCCAGGTTGTCCTTTGAAATCATCTGTTCAGCTGTTTCACTTCAACATGTTTTCCTTTAGATTTAGCTTCTCAATGCTCCAGTGCAATGTTTAGGATCTTTTCTGACATTTATTTTGACTTTTTCTTTCTCCTCTATTTTTGTAATGACTTTTTGCTTTCTTCATGGGTCATACCCTTGACATCATCCTACAATTTATCTGGTCTTCAATCATTGGTGTTCAGTGCCTAAAACCAATTCTTAAGATGAATATGAAATTCAGATGAAATTGACTCAAGATTATGTATTGATTACTGTAGACTTCTTTTCATTTTCTTCAGCCTCAATTTGAATGTGCATATGAATAAATGAGGATCTGACCCACAGTCTGCCCTGGCCTAGTTTTGACTGTCAATATTGAGCTTCTCCAGTGATTTCTTCCACAAATGTAGACAATCTGATTCTTTTGCAGCCCATCAGGTGAAATCCATGTCTAAAGTCCTCTTTTGTGTCTTGTTTCTCTGACAGTTCAAATCCATAGGCAAGCCATAAGAGAAAGATGAACAAGGTCATCACATGTGATTTACAGACTTGGCAATCCACTGAAGAGTCAGGTATTAGTTGGATGCAATTTGTCAGCCATGAGAGAAAGGCTGCTGTACAAAAAGTGCACTGATGTTCTCAAAGGACTACTAGAAAGCAGAAAGTAGTAAGTTGTAGTGTTTTTTTTAATAAAGAGTCTTCTCCAATTAATTACCTAGCTATACAGCAGTATTTTTCTGATTATTGAGTGGCTTCATAAATATTATTTGATTCAATCTCAATAATTCTCAAGAGGGCAAAGAGTATTATAACATCTTAGCACATCTCTTTTGCAGGAGAGGGTTGAGTAATCTTCTCACATGTGATTTACTGCCTCTGAAAATCCCCTGGAGGGTCAGCTATGTGTCAGTTCTGACTTGACAGGATATAACAACAACAGTGCATCTCTTTACAGCTGGGGAGGGAAATCTTCTTTCCCCTTTTTCTTATGTTACTGCTTAGTCATCTTATTTATCATTTCCTGTGCTTTGATCTAATACACTAAAGGTAAATAGAGTATTCAGACTCTCAAGTGGATAATTTATACATCTCTTGAATAAATAAAATGATGATCTACATGTCTCTTTGGGTTTTATTTTCATTCTTTTGGTTTATATGTAATCATTCATAGACATTATTTTTGCACATATATTTTTATGTCTTTTATAATCGTTGATATGCATTATAATTTTTTATATTTTATATAATTAATTATCATTGCTCTATTAGGGTCTTTTCAAGTCTCCATCAAACCTTTCCCATTGCTTCATCCCTTCCACCCACTAACCTCTTCTATCCCAGTGATTTCCTCCCTTTTCTCTTTTTCTACTCTCCTCCTCTTCTTTCCTTTTTGAACTTTTATATACATCTTACTCAGACAGGCATTACTATTTACCCTTATTTGGCTGCTGGAGTTGCCAGAAATAGTCAACACTAAGAGACATTTAAGCTATTTATAAGTTTACAAGCTTTGTATCAGTCATGATTCAGTTGGAGGTTGTAGTTCTGTGTTGTGGAATGTAGTTCTGTGTTGTGGAATAAGAATTACTGTAAGAATTATATGTTAGACAATGATGAGAGAAGGGGTGGCAAATTTGGAAGGTGTATGTGAAAGATCAGATGGGAGTCACAGTCAACCTGAGAAGTCAAGTACTGAATAGAACACTCAAAAGGTAAGTACATTGAGAGGTTTGTGGGAAGTTGTCACCTCTCAGAAGTTATTGCTCTGGGACAGAGATATATTGAGCAGATGAAGAAATACATAATATACTAGGTGACACTGTCAGAAAAGGTTATACAAAAATGACTATAACATTTTTGTGCAGTGTTTGAGCAGAGATTTATTCTTTTAATTAAAAAAATCTGTTGTTGATTATAGAATAACAAGATATTGGACAGCTAACCTAAAGTTTGATGACTTGACTCTGTCTTGCCTCAAGGGAAAGATGGATTAGTTTTCTCTTCTAAGAGACATGCCTTTAGAAACCTGATGGTGGATTGTTCTGAGCTGGAATTGACTGAACATCAGTGGGTCCAGAATAATGAAATATACAAAGACCTGGAATTAGAAAACCAAAGGGGGAAAGTCCATTGGCATTTCTCTGGCTAAGAGAATTTAAGAAAAAAAATTCAAACTTTGATTTTAGATGCTAAATGATTCTATAAGGGAAATACTGAATGAAGAGAAATCATGAAAAAAAGATGGAAGAAGAGGCAGAGGCATTGTACCAAAAAGAAGTGGTCAGTGTTCCACCATCTCAGATGTAGAGTATGATCAAGAACTGATAGTTTTGAAGGATGAAGTCTCCAGGACTTTATGAAATACCAATGAGGATGATAAAACAAACAGTTGCATCATTGGAAGCTTTCACTCATTTATAACAAGAAATGTGGTAGATGGATAATTGTTCATCTGAATGAATCAGATCCATGTCTTTGCCTACTCCAAAGAAAGGTAACAGAATAGAATGGAAAAAATATATAACAATACTGTTAATATCACATAAAAGTCAAATTTTGCTGAAGATAACTTTAAAATGGTTGCAGTAGCATATCAACAGTAAGTTGCTAACACTTCAAGCTGAATTTAGATGAGCAAATGGAACAAGGAATACTGTTGCTGATATCAGATGGTTCTTAGCTAAAGCAGGGGATACCAAAGAGAAAACCTGTGTTTCATATGTGTGGATTAAAGCAAATTATGGCTAGTATTGTAACAAACAGAAATTTCCCAATACTTAATTTTACTCATGTAGAACCTGTATATAGATGAAGAGAAGGCATTTAAAAGTAACTAAGTAGTATTATCTGGTTTAAAACAAGGTAAGATGTGCATCAGCATTGTATAATTCTGCTATGCTTATTAAGTATGTGTGCTGAGCAAACAATATGAGAACTTCACTATATAAGGAAAGTTTTGGTGGAATACTCCATGGGAGGGAAATTGTACTGCTATCCCCAGAGATAGTGAGTGTCTCCAATGATTCAAATCCACTGGTGGTTCCAAGGGAGAAAAATAGGCCATTTCCTTTCAAGAGATTTACAGCCTCTGAAAACCCACTGGAAGATTAGCTGCAAGTCAATTCAACTGGATGTCAATGAGTGAGTGAGAAAAACTATATAAAGAACAATACGGCTTTAGGATGAGAAAAAGAATCTTTAAAAACTTGCAGCAAATGGATAACATAACCTTGATTATAGAAAACAAAAAAAATACTTACTGGTATTAAAAAGAATATGGCCATCTGTATTTCCATACCTGAAAGCTCAACCTCAGTTGTCCTTTCTGTTATCTACATGTGTTCTGTTGCACATAGGGTTTTCAGAGGCCTGCTGTTTCAGAAGTAGATGGCCAATCATTCTTCCTAGTCTGTCTTAATCTGAATATTCGGATTGAGAGAAGTATCAGACAGACCAGTGTTTTACAGAAAAGTGAAAGATATATCCCTTATTGTGGAATTAATCATTCATTTCAGTGTTGTCCCTGCCCTTGGCACATGTGTCTTTACCCACTTATTTCCCTGCTCCACCATCCACCAGGATATCCATCCACTTCTACCCACTCCCTTCAACATCCATTTCCCAATGTCCCTCCCTTGATCAGATAGCTTATATCTGAAGCTTCCTTGGCTTCTGTGATTCCAAATACATCTGCTTCTGACAATTTCTTATTCTGTGACCAGTATCTCTTAAACTCAATGGCAATGCCTTCCAAGTAGAGGTGATGTGTTCTGTAGAACTGCTGTGAAGATAGGCCTTTCCTGGCCTGAGGGCTGCAGGTATACTCCAGGGATGTGTCCTTTCTCCATACCTGTTCAACCTGTATGAAGAACAGATTATCCAGGAGGCTGGGCTCTATGAGGAGAACTGTGGGATCAAGATTGGTGGGAGATCTATCAACAATCTGTGATATACAGATGCCACAACTCTGCTTGCTGAAACTAAGGAGGACCTGAAGCACTTACTGCAGAGGGACAAGTACTGCAGCCTCCAATATAGATTGAGGCTCAATGTCAAGAAGACAAAGATTCTCACCACTGGGCCAATTGGCAGCATCAGGATAGATGGTGAAGAGACTGAGATTGTTCACAGCTTTAATTTAGTTGACTCCACAGTCAACACTCTTGACACCAGCATCCAGGAAATGAAAAGACGTATTGTCATGGGAAAGTCTGCTGTCAGGGACCTCTCTAAAGTACTCAAGAGCAATGGTATCTCTCTGGAGACTAAGGTGCGCCTGATACAGGCCATGGTCTTTGCAGTCACTTGTTATGCATCAGAGAGTTGGACAATGACTAAGGAGAATAGAAGGAGAATTGATGCCTTTGAGCTATGGTGCTGGATAAGAGTATTGAGGGTACCATGGACTGCTCGGAAAACAGACAGATTCATCCTGGAAAGGGTGAAACCGGGCTGCTCCTTGGAGGCAAGGATTCCAAGGCTCCGTCTAAGATACTCTGAACATGTTTCAAGGAGGGACAGGTCCTTGGAGAGGGACATCATGCTTAGTAGGGTGGAGGGACAGCGCAGGAGCGAAAGACCCTTTATGAGGTAGATCGATTCCGTGACTGGGGTAATAGGAAGGGGTGTATCGGAGACGGTGCGATTGGCACAGGACAGAGCAGAGATTAG
>NW_006399880.1:5591741-5597677 GCF_000299155.1 Elephantulus edwardii | reverse complement strand
CTGGTGCCAAGAGTGTTGACCGTGGAGCCGAGCAAACTGAAGCTGTGAACAATCTCAATCTCTTCGCCATCCATCCTGATGCTACCAGTTGGTCCAGTGGTGAGAATCTTTAAGTGGCAAAAATATCGCTTTCAAGACCAAGGTTCAGTAGACCCAAACTGTAGAATTTTCCATCGCCTCATCTCATAGGTATGGAGCTTTAATGACTTAGAGGGTAAGGATTGGTGCTTCCAACCTTCCAGCTGCTCTGTGGGAGAAAGATGAGCAATCTCCTCTCATGTGATTTACAATCTCAGAAAACTCTTTTAAGGGCCAATTATAAGTAGATTCTGAATCAATGCAACAGCAATGAGTTGAGTTGAATTCTATATGAATGAGAAAGTTGAACAGTGGATAAGGAAGACCAAAGAAAAAATGATGCTTTAAATTATAGTGCAGATAAAGAATAATGAATATACCATGAGCTTCTAGGAGATTAACAAACATGTTTTAGAAGAAGAATAACCAGAATGGTCCTCAGAAGAGAGGATAGTGAGAATTCATTGCAGGACCTGTGGACATGTTACAGTGGAAGGACCACCAGCGAATGGAGGAGGGTGTCATGTTGATAGCAAAATAATTTTGCTGTCAGTATTCATGGAATTTAAGAAATATTATGTCATAGCAATTTCCAATATCTTTATTCCATATTGTCCTATAATTACAATTGATAATAAATATTACTAAAGCTTTTATATGATCTAGTATTAGAGCAGTTTCCTAGGAGAGGTAGATTTTCACCATGAGTTGCTGCACTGAGTGACACAAACCCTAGTGATGCCTTTGCTGGCATCCTCAAACAAGACAGGGTTGTTATTGTCAAAAGAAAGAGCTGAGGGTGTTGGAACCTATCAGGTATCTCGGATATGTCACAATGACCTTCAGATTACAATAATGGTTACTACTTCACTTCTGCCTTCCAAATCTTGTACAAATCCTCTTTTCACCTAAATCTGACCCAGAACCATAAAAGACCATATGCACTTCCAAGTAATACAATAGAAATCTTGAAATCCAATATATAGCCCCTCAAAAAGAAAAGAACTTAAGTATGTGATGACTAACATGAGAAGGAGTGGCAAAACATGGGAAAAGTTGCCCTGGAGTGTTCTTACCCCTCTCATGTGCCCAATTTGTCATTTAATCCAATAGCTTTTACAACAATGATGATCTCTTTTATCTCCTCTTTCTATCTTGAAGGTCATCTTCCTTGTTCAACTTGCCTTTACCACTGTCTTGAAAATCTTTCAAGATGGCTATTTACTTATTCCTTTATGCTCTATGAATCCTTTGCATTTGCCATTTATTCAACCTAGAATGTCCTTTCCCTCCTTTATATTCCAGTTTAGACATTATTTTTTTTCTGTAAGTATTGTAGAATCTTCTTTAAATTTGGTTTAGGTGTTTCATTGATGAATCTTTCTATTCTAGTACTTACTGTTGTTGCTGTTGATTGCCTTCAAGTTGAGCATGACCCATAGAGACACTTTGCACAAAAGGCCTGATACTCTTCTACAACAATCGACATGCATCAAAGTTCATAGAGTTTCCAGAGGTGTGTTATCTAAGAAGTGGATGCCACTCCTGGTTCCAAACATATTAAATAATCATTCTTCTTCTCCATCGTCAGCAAATAAAACTATGAAGAGAACAGGTAAATAGTTATCATATGATTGTAGTGTAGATCACAACAGACTAGTCCTTAAAAAAGAACAATTATTAGTAGTATTCCTTCCAAAAACAATTCTTATTTTTTTAATATATATGTACATAGAGTCACTATGAGTTGCAGGTGACTCAACGGCGCATAACAAAAACAACAACATTATGTTATAGGAGGTGTGGTTTTATTAGTTTCATCTTAATTGAGTAATCTTAAAAAAAATGAGGTTCATCAGTCCCTTTCATTTTAGAGATTATAGAAATTAAGTTCAAAAAAGGTAAATTAGTTATGATCACACATCTAGTAACTGATGAAAGCAATATTTAAATACACCCTTATTCAATTCTGAAGTCAAGATTGTAATCACTCCACTGTACCACATCCTTTTGTAAGATATTTCAGTAATTGTTTGTTAAACTAATTTATTAATTATTCACTATAACCTAAATAGCAGGGATGTATCCTATATCCATAACTTTTCAATATGTGGAACAGATCATTTTCTATATGTGGAAAAGATCATTTGGTCAGCTGGATTTTATGAGGAGGAAAGTGGCATCAAGATGGAGGAATACTCATCAACAACCTGCACCGTGCTGATGCCATAACTTAGCTTGCTGAAACTGAGGAAGACCTGAAACATTTGCTGCAGAAGGTCAAGGACTATAGTCTTCAATATGGATTGAAGCTGAACATCAAGAAAACAAAGATTCTCACCAGTGGACCAATTGGCATCATCATGATAGTCAGGGAAGAGATTGAGATAGTTAATAGCTTCAGCTTTCGTGGCTCCACAATTGATACCAGTATCAAGGAAATCGAAAGACAAATTGCACTGGGAAAATTGGTTGTCAGGGACTTCTCCATAGTACTGATGAGCAACTATGTCAGTCTAGGGACTAAGGTGCAACTGATCCAAGCCATGGTCTTCTCAATTTCTCACTATGCATCAGAGACCTGGACAATAAATATGGATGATAGAAGAAGAATCTATGCCTTTGAGTTGTGGTATGAGAAGAGATATACCATGGACTGTCAGGAGAAGAAATAGGTCTGTCCTGGAGAGGGTGAAAGCAGGCTGCTCCTTGGAGTCAAGAATTTTGAAGCTCAATCTTATATTCTTTGGAATCTCATATTTATGTCTAGGAGGGATCAGTCCTTTGAAAAGAACATTACGCTTGGACATGTGGAAGGATAGCACAGGTGAGGAGGTCCCAGATGAGAAGGATTGACACAGTAGCTATGGTAATGGGGGTAGGGATGTCTCAGAGACAATGAGATTGGCTTAGGGTAGGACAGGGTTCAGAGGTATTTTACATAGGGTTGCTATGTTTCTCAAATGACTTGACAGAACATAACAATAACAAAAACAAACACTTTGGAAGACATTGGAGAAGTTCAATAAAGACCAAAATGCAGAACAAGAGGGTACCACATGGTTTAAAATCAGGAAATATGTCAGTATTGTATGTTTCCCCCATACTTATTCACCCCGTTTGTTGTTGTTCTTATGCACCATTGACTAGACCCTATCTATGCACATCTGCTCTGAGTTCTCCTCTACCTGAGACAATTTTATTGCCTCTGAAAGGACTGGTACCTCCTGGCAATACGCCCAAAGCATGTGAGATGAAGACTCAAAATCCTTGCTTCTAAGAAGCAGCTTGTTTTCACCTTCTCCAGAACAGTCTTGTTTGCTCTTTGGCATTGATGGTATGTTCAATATTCTTCTTCAGCAGCACAACTGAAAAGCAATAATTTTTTTTTCTTCTGTCATCTTTGGTCATTCTCTCTAGTTCTCTGATGCATAGCAAGTAATTGCGAAGATCATGACCTGTATCAGACACACTTTATTCTCGAGACTGACATCATTGTTCTTAAGCATTTTGCAGAGGTCCCTGACAGTAGATTTTGCTTAGACAATTTGTCTTTTAATTTCTTAATTGCTGATTCCAAGAGTGTCCATTGTGGAACCAAACAAGCTGAAATTGTTAGCAATCTGAGCTGCAATCCCAAAGGTGTGTGGTTGGAATACACTAGCTGCTCTGTGGGAAGGGGATGGGCAATTTCTTCCCATGTGATTAACAGCCTGTGAAAACTCACTGAAGGGCCACCTATGGGTTGGTTCCAACTTGATGTCATAGGTGGGTGACTCTAATTTGCAGCCCTCAGGCCTGTTTTTAATTGTTTTTGGTGAAACATTCTTCTAGGTTTTATAGCCCTGGTCTATCCATTTGTTGTACAGAGGTAGCGCGTGGTTGCTATGATGGTAAACACTGTGACACTGATGTACCAAATGCAATAATGGTCACCCACGGTGGACAGTGTTTGGTGGAGCGCTCCAATTAAAACAAGCTTGGAAGCAGGAGTGGCATCCACTTCTGAAATGGCTTGCCTCCAGAAACCCTATGAACAGCGAGTGCTCAGGTATTTTGTTCATAGAGTCGCTATGAGTTGTCTACGACTTGACGACACTTAACAACAACCATAGACTACCAAAAATACAAGTCTGTTTTGGAAAAGGTGCAGCAATGGTGCTCTTTGTACACAAAGATGGTGAAACTTCATTTAATTATTATTTATCATTATTATTTCGTTATTTAAGTATATTGTCAGAAGATTTCAGTCCTTGGAAAAAAAGAAATCACAGGGAAAATCCCCAAAGAGATAGACTGACACAGTTACTGAAATAATGCGCTTAGGCACAGTGAGATGATGAGTATAGCACAGGATGGGATAAGGTCTTGACCTATTATTCAAAAGGTCAGAGTCTTTTCAATGATACTTGACAACATCATCAAACATATTTGATAGGTTATCATATCTGAGTTCTCAAAATAGCACTTAAGAAGTCAAGTAACTTACTGTATTTCATAAGTTTAAAAAGGTACCAATAATGAATACCTTAACCCTGATGTCTCTACCTTCAGAGCTAAAGCAGCTAAGCACGGTGTTACTATTTCATATTAGCATATTCATTTTATGGACAAGGAAATAATGCTTATGGAGACTGAGTGAGCATCTCTAACGGTGGTAACCTAGGGCTCTGGCTTGTTATAAATTTAGTTTTCAAAGATTTGTCTCCTTCTGTAACCTTAAACTGATCTTAAGCCAAAGTGTGAAAAGAAGCCAGCCACCCTTCTAGGTATAAGGAACCACAACCCACCTACTCAACTTTTGTTTATACTGTATTCTCTGCCTATTAAAACTCAACTTCTCTGCTGGTCTCCAAACCATCTGTTTCCTGTTTTCTAAGAATATAGAGAAAAATGAGTCATAGACACATCATGCCTACCTTTCAGGAGCTTAAAAATAAATTGAGACAATGCCAATAGGAACACTGTGACCACTAGCAAACATTCTGTGAAAACAAGCATTCGAGACTTTCCATTCATACAGAGTGGAGCCACCAAGTACTGAAAGCTCTATGTTTGTCCTGTGCAGATTCTAGGAAAAATTATCACCTTCCTGGAGGAGATGAAATTTCAAGAGAAACTAAAATTCTGCAATACATTTAGCCTGTTTCTGTCATCAATGGAAGTTGAGTGAATTTAGAATGTAGCATAAGTTATGAAGCTAATAAGAGTATTTCAGACTGAAGAGGTAATGATTTTTATCCTTTACTTAATCTTCTCATCTTTTAAAATATATATATCTCACACAACAACTCTGAGCCAGGCTTGCTTGAGAGCTTAAAACAAAAGAGCTTAACTTATACAAGTATCGGGAAAGGTCTTTTCTACTAAGATCTGAAGCCTGCGAACTTTGGATGAAGAGTAAAGAAAGGAAAAACACTCCAAAGGGCTGAGACAAACACCAGGTGGAAATGCTTTGAGGTGAGAAAAAGAATACAGTGGAGGAACTGAGAAAAAGTCAGTGTATATGGGGAGATTTCTTCCTTAAATGAGACTTGATTAAAGGTGGTAAATTATGAAAAACTTAATGAGTCCTAGTAGTGTGGTATTTTTTTCTATACATCAATAAAAAATAAAGTTATGAAGAGCCAGAAAGCACAGAATGAAGTTAGAGAAAAGTTTGGGGGCCTGAAAGTAGGTAAAATGATTGAAGTCGTGTCTATTATTTTGTTATTATTGGACGCTGTGACTCACATTGACCTATGTTGTTGTTGTTGTTGTTGTTATGTGCCGTTGAGTCGCTTGCGACTCATAGTGACCCTATGTACAACAGCCCTAAACTCTGCTCTGTCCTGTGTCAATTGTACCGTCTCTGACAC
>NW_006399880.1:5570479-5574547 GCF_000299155.1 Elephantulus edwardii | reverse complement strand
GCGCAGGACAGAGCAGGGTTTAGGGCTGTTGTGCATAGGGTCGCTATGAGTCGGAAATGACTCGACGGCACATAACAACAACAAAAATGTGTGATAAAGTTTTTACCTTCTTGTCACTAAGAAGTTCCATGACTACATTTCTTCTAAGACAGGTACATTTTCTTTTGGCATGATATATGTTTGTGGTGCTCTTCGATGAAGATTACACAAAAATAACTAGAACAGTACATGAACCCTGCCAGAAATACAGAGTTTAGAAGAGGCTGTGGCACTATAAAGTCGTTGTCAATGTCAGGTGGATTGTGGATGAAAGCAGAGATTACCAAAATGATGTCTATTTGTGTTTTATTGACTATACAAAGAATTCGACTGTGTGGATAACTATAAACTGTTGCTGACCTTGAGAAGAATGAGAATCCCAAAACACCTGCTCGTGCTCATGCGAAATTTATACCAGGAGGCAGACATTAGAACAGAGCAAGGAAACACTGTATGATTAAAAATCAGGAAAGGAGTGCATCAGGGATGTATTCTAGCTCCGTATCTTTTCAATCTACATACAGATTGAACAAATTATTCAGGAAGCTGGACTTTATAAAGAAGAATGTGGCATGAAGATTGAATAGAGACTCACCAACACCCTGCCCTATGCAGCCGGTACAACCTTGTTTATTGAAACTGAAGAGGACTTGAAGCTTGTGCTGCAGAGAATCAAGGACTGCAGTTTTGAAGGTGGATTGTGGCTCAACATAAACACACACACACACACACACACACACACACACAAAAAAAAACCCAAAGATTCTCACCACTGGGCCAATTGGCAGCACCATGATAGATGAAGATAAGACTGAGGTTGTTAACAATTTAATCTTGTTTGGATCCACAATCAACGCTCTGGCACCAGCAGTTAGAAAATCAAAAGATGAGTTGCTTTAGGAAAGTCTCTTGTCAAGGACCTCCCCAGAGTGTTAAATAGCAATGAGATCAATCTACATAGTCTAAGATGTGCCTGATCCAGGCCTTGGTCTTCTCAATTGCTTGCTATGCATCTGAGAGCTTGACAATGACTAAGGATGACAGAAGAAGAATCAATGCTTTTGAGTTGTGGTGCTGGAGAAAGGAAGACCATGACTTAAATCAGTTACACTTTCGTCCTCAAAATAACATCATTGCGCCTCAATAATTTGGAGTGGTCCCTGAATACGTACTTTCACCATGCAATACATCTCCTGATCTCCTAACTGCTGGTACCAAGGATGTTTATTGTGAACCCAAGCAAGATAAAATAATTGGCAGTTTCAATCTTTTCTCCATCTATCATCTTGCCTATAGGGACCTATATGATGAGAATTTTTCTTTCCTTGACATTGAGATGCATTCTATATTAAAATCTGCAGTGTTTGATCTTCTGTAACAAGAGCTTCAAGTCCTCCTCACTTTCAGCAAGCAATATTGTGTCATCTGCATAACAAAGGCCATTTATGAGTCTTCTTCCAATCCTGACGCCACATTATTCTTCATAGAATCCAGCTTATCAAGTTTCTCAGCATACAGATTGAATAGGTATGGTTAAATGATACAACACTGATGCCCACCTTTCTAAATTTAAAACACTTAGTGTCCCTTGGACTGTTTGCCCAACAGCCTCTTGGTCTAGATATAGGTTCTTCAAGAGCACAATTAAGTGTTCAAGGCTTCTCATTCTTCTTGACGTTAAGCCATAATTTGTTATAATCCATATAGTCAAGTGTCTTTCTTTGCATAGTCAATAAAGCTTAGATAGCCATCCTTCTGGTATTCTTTGCTTTCAGCCAAGATACATCTGACATCAGCAATGATATCCCTGGTACCAAGACCTCTTCTGAATCCAGCTTGAATGTCTGAGAGTTCTCTGTCCATGTAAAGTCATGGTATTTCTGTTAGTAATTTGTTTTGAAGCAACACTGGACACTTAATACCATGTGGATACTGTTTTAGCCTCTATGCCTTTACCCTAATGCATTTTCTTTTGTGTTCATATGTTGAATATCAATATCTCTTCTAAAAATCTCACTTCTCCTTGGGAACTTCCTCTTAGAGCCCACATCCTTTCCTTACAATTTTATAGGGTCTTTAAATGCATTTGTTGTTAAAATTATATATATCTTCCCTATTAAAAAGTTCTGTTACTAAATGTCTGGCATGATATCCATTGTTTGCTTTTTGTTGTCATTGTTGTTTTCAATGTTCATAGCAGCTTTATTCACCCCTGCAAGATCATTGAAAGAGCCCAAATGTCCAACCCTAACCAAATGGGTTGAGAAATTATGGTAAATTCACACTACAGAATACAATGCAACATGCAGGAACAATGATTTTGTAAATCACTACTTAGAAGGGACTGGAGAAGCATTATGCTAACTAAGTGAATTAACTCAATCGCGAAAGGACAAATACTGTGTAAGACCATTATTGTAGAAATAGAAAGATAACTAGAAAAAATGTGTATGAGGATTCAAGTGGTGGAGGGTGAGAGCAGAGGGGTGAGGATGAGAGAGGAGGTGGTTAATAAGAGAATTGGACAATTAGATAGGTGGAGGGAGGGGTAGGTAAAGGAAATGGGAAAGACCCAATGTGAAAAACAATGTTTACAAACTTTGTAATAAGCCTGTATAAAATATATAAAATGAAGATCTTCCTCAAGGAAAAAGTAAATTATTTTAAAAACTGAACAAGCACATAGAAATTTCTTGCATAAAATACTGTCATATCAGTATTAAGGGTAAATAACTTTATTAAGACTATTTTGTTGTTGTTAATGTGCTGTCTAGTCACCTCCGATGCATATTGACCCTATGTGCAATAGCTCTAAAGCCTGTCCTATGCTGAGTCAATTTCACTGTCTAACACACCTAGACCCATTACCCCATTTACTGAGTCAACCCATCTCACCCAGGGTCTTTCTCTTTTGTGCTGTCCCTCCACCTTTTCAAGTATGATGTCCTTCTCCAAGGACTGATCCCTTCTGGAAACATGTCCAAAGTATGTAAGACAAAGCTTCAAAATCCTTGCCTCCAAAGAACAGCTCCATTTCACCCTCCCCAGGACATACTGTTTGTTCTCTTAACGGTCCATTATATTTTAAATATTCTTCTCCAGCACCACAGTGCAAAGGCATCCTTAGTCATTGTCCAGCTTTCTGATGCATAGCAAGTAATTGTGAAGGACATGGCTTGAATCAGACATACCTTACTTTCTAGACTGACATAATTGCTTTTCAGTATTCTGAATGGGTCCCTGACAATAGTTTTTATAATGCAGTTCATCTTTTGATTTCCTGACTGCTGGTGCTAAGAGTGTTGATTTTGGAACAAAGCAAGCTGAAATTATTAACGGTTTGAATTTCTATCTATCATGATGCTGCCAATTGGCCATGTAGCGAAAATCTTTATTTTCTTGATGTTGAGTTTCAATCCATATTGAAGACTGCAGTCCTTGGCCTTCCAAGGCAAATGCCTCAGGTAAATACAGTTTCAGAAAGCCAGGTTGTGTCATCTGCATAGCATAGGTTGTTGATGAGTCCTGAGGCCACATTCCTCATAGAGTCCAGCCTCCCTGATGATCTGTTCCATATATAGATTGAAAAAATATGGAGTCCTGGTGTACACCTTTTCTGATTTTGAATCATGCAGTGTTTCCTTGCTCTGTTATGAGGACTGCCTCCTCATCAAAGTATAGGTTTCGCGTGAGCACAATTGAGTGTTCCAGGTAGGATTCCTATTCTTCTCAAGGTTAGCCACAATTTGTTATCCACAAAATCTAATGCCTTTGCATAGTCAATGTAACACAGGTAGATACTTCTGGTACTCTGCTTTCAGCTAAGAGGTGTCTAACAACACTGGCTATCATTTTCCTAGTGCCAGCCTCTTCTAAACCCAGCTGGCACATCTGGCAGTTCTCTGTTGATGTCCTGTGTCAGTTGATTTTGGATAAACTTCAGCAGGATCTTCCTTGTGTGTGATATTAATGATATTGCTTGATAATTTCACACTCTGTCAAAAGTCAACATACTCTTTTGTAAAGGAC
>NW_006399880.1:5563702-5569523 GCF_000299155.1 Elephantulus edwardii | reverse complement strand
GTGTCCAGGAGAAAATTATTATACTTACCAGTAATGTTAATGCTCACCCACATCTCATGACATCTATTGTTATTCCAAATGCTAGCCATCACATTTGGTATGTGTCAAGGTCAGGTTAAAGTTTGATGAACAGATTGTTCAGTGTTCCCCCATGTTTTATCATAAAATAATAATTTCCATATGCCTTTCATATCATCAGTAATGTTTGTATCTATACATGATAAAATCAAATGCAGTGATGACTCAGACCCTATAATTGTTTTTGTGAAAGATGTTATCTAATTTACTCTTTATCAACTTTCACCTTAATAAAACAGATTTGTCTCAAGCCTCAGACCTACATTCAAACTAGCACAGATATCTACAAAATAAGCAAGAGATAATAGAGCTTCTTGCATTTTTGTTTTGTTGTTGCTGTCGTTATGTGCCATCAAGTCACCTGTGATTCTTGGCAACCTTATGCACAACAGCCCTAAATCCTGCTCTATCCCTTGCCAATCTTATAGTCTCCGACACACCTACCCCCATTACCACAGTGTCTAAATCAATCCATCTCATCGAGGGTCTTCTTCTCCTGCACTGTCCCTCCACCCTCCCAAGCATGACGTCCCTCTCCAAGGACTGGTCCCTCCTTGCAATATGTTCAAAATATGTCAGAAAGCTTCAGAATCCTTGCTTCCAAAGAGCAGCCTGACTTCACCCTCTCCAGGATGTACTTGTTTGCTCTCTTAGCAGCCCATGGTATATTCAATACTCTTCTCCAGCACCACAGCTCAAAGGCATCAACTCTCCTATTATCCCTAGTCATTGTCCAGCTCTCTGATCCATAGCAAGTAATTGCAAAGACTGTGGTCTTTATAAGGCCCACCTTACTCTCCAGACTGACATTGTTGCTTTTCGGTACTTTAGAGAGGTCTCTGGCAGCAGACTTTCCCAATGCAACTCATCTTTTAGTTTACTGGCTGCTGGTACCAAGAGTGCTGATTGTAGAGCTAAGCAAACTGAACTGTCAACAATCTCAATTTTTATTTTGGCTTTAAAAAATTTATATTTTATGGTATTGTACTTTATAGTATGCTAGAATTCCCTGGGAGACACAATGGTTCTTGTCATTGTTGTTATGTGTCATCAAGTCACCAGCTACTCATAATGAACCTATGTATAAAATAGCACTGAAGCCTGCCCTGTTGTGACCCAGTCTCACTGACTCTAATATACCTACCTCCGTTGCCCTAGTTACTGTATCAATCCCTTTCGTCTGGAGTTTTCCTCTCTTGTGTTGTCTCTGTACCCTTCTAAGCACGATGCCCTTCTCCAAGGATTGGTCCCTCCTGGCACGTGCCCAATCTATGCGAGATAGGGCTTCAAAATCTTAGTCTCCGAGAAGAAACTTGGTTTCACTCTCTCCAAGAAAGATTTGTTTGTATTCTTGGTGGTCCGAATTATGTTTAGGACTCTTCGCCAGCACCACAACTCAAAGGCATTGATTCTCCTTATGTAGATGATGATATGGTTCCATGTGTTCCTAACTTTGAAAACTCATATAGAATATAATTTTACTCTGATAGCATGGGGTCAATAATGAGTCAGAATCAATTCAATGTCATCCAATATCAACAGGGCCCTGGATGTCACAGTTTTTACTTTACTACTATTCTAAAGATCAGCAGTTTTAACTTAACCATAAAAGAAAATTTGTATTATATGCTTCCACAAAGGTTCAAAATAAGAGGAAAAAAATTACTCAAGCAGTGCTGTCATGTTTGACTTAGCGTGATCTCCATAAGATTTCTGAGGCTGCACATCTTTATGGAAAGGAACTGATTATCTTTCGGACAGATTATAACTGCTGACTTTGTTCAGTAGAGGAATGTGTTAAGTACCATACTACCAGGGTACTGCCGGGAAAACCCTCTGGGTAAGACCTTTTGGAGTTCTATTCTGTAACATGTGATCTCCATGGGTGGCAATCAACTGTATGAACACAGGTTTAACAATATGCTAGGGTATATGTATGTGAATTACATATATATCATATATTTTTATATATTTTTGTTATTGTGCTTGTTGTACAATGTTACTGATTAGGAACCAACTCATAGCTGACTCTGCAGTGGGTTTTCAGAGGCTGTAAAGACCATAGGAGGAGATTGCCCATCTTTTCTCCCATGGTACGACTGGTGGATTTGAACTTATCATCTTTGCGTTGGAAACACAAATGCTTAGCCAATAGGTCACCAGAGCTTCACATATTTATGAGTAGGTGTTTAAAAATATTTTCTTTTATTTTACTAATAGCATATTTGTTGCTGTTGCTGTTGTTGTTGTTGAGTACCATTGAGTAGGAACGACCCATAGCTGACCCTGCAGGGGCTTTTCAGAGGCAATTAATTGAATGGGAGGAGATTGCCCATCCCTCTCCCATGGAGAAGTTGGTGGTTTCGAACCGGTTGCCTTAAGGATTGCAGCGCAGTTTCTTATCTCTAGGCCACCAGAGCTTCATAATAGCATACATAAGCAAAAATATTTAGCAATGCCCTCAGCAACAACAACATGTTAAAGAATGGGACTTGATATTGCAGCACTCGAAAGGAGAAGATAACCAAGTTGCACAGAGTATGTATGAGAGTTTTGTGACATTCTTTCACCAGATTTCCTGTCTCTGCTTTGCACTTGCTAGCAGATCGAATAGTAACAGTTCATACTTATTGTGATCTTGGTCTGTACTAAGGCACTGTGCTAAACATGGCATCACATTATCTCACTTACTACTTGTAACAACTCTGGGAGACAGTCACTGTTATCTCTAGTTGACAAATAAGGGAACTAAACTTAAACAATTTGCCCAAAGTAGTGGAGCCAAGATTTAATCATAACCTGTGAGTGAATCTTCCAGAATAACTGATGTGGAAAAGAAGAGTAGTTCCGAATCCAAAAGCAGACTTTGCAGTTTTTTAGAAGGGCTGTACAACAGTATTGTTCTCTACTTAGAGCCAAATGATACATTGTTTTACTGTCTAGTCTAAACCCTGTAATGGCCTGCCAAGGTATAGGCAAATAAAACATAAAGCATCTGGGATTTTGCATACCTGAAAAATGCTGCATGCCTCCTAGTACCAAGTGGAAAGTGTTTTTATAAACAAAGCACAATTCTTCACCATCACTAGCCCTGCCTCCACTTACATCATGGCAAGGGGCCCAAAGTCATTATCCAGCCAGCATGTTACTGTTTAAAGTTAGTCTCAAGCAAAAAGTGCAACAAACCCAGAAGTCTTGCCTCTGATGGCACGACCTCACTGGATTATTTACTTGAAGCTGGCAATTGGAAGCAGGTCAGGGAAGGAGAAAGATCTCCCCAGGCTGGCTGCCAAACATGCACTGAAACAGCTGAAAATGGGCTCTGTCAACCTCCTTCTCCAGTAACTCCAGAAGCAGGTCTTGAACCATTGGTCTCCATATCCTAATGTATTTTCCTCGTGCCAAGACCCCCAAAGATCCTCGTCCACAGGGCCTACATGAAATCAGACACAACTTTCTCTTCCAGCTGCTGGCCTGCTGACAAATGCACATCACGCTGCTCTATCCAGCAAATTTATAACAGAGAGCAGGTTAGGGAACCTAGAGTTTCTATGATGATAAAACAATACCTTGACCAAGATAATCTCATAATAGAACTCAAACTTGAACTCTGATTGAATGTTGGTCTACTCATATGTAGTGAGAACTTCACCAAGGTTAAAATCTGACTTGGAAATCTTGGGGGTGTCAGGTTCATAATAATACAATTTCAGGAGCTCAGCTAAGACTTGTCCATTTTCTTTCCTTCCTCCTCTTTGATTCTTTAAAATGGCAGAAGCATCATTCTGATTTAAGACTCCTGTAATACTTACACACTGAGATGTCAGCCTACTGACAAAAAGAAGAAAAAAAAACTAATCTAGATGGCAGGAATGGAATAAAAGGAAACGTCGCTTACTCTATTGGTCTCTCATTAATGCTAAACTCTAATTGAGGGTCATGTCCATGGGCATAGTTTTTAATTGCTGTTTTGTCACCACTAGCATTATTTATTATTTATTTATCCTTTTAAGAATGGATACATATATTTTTGACATATTCAAAAATTAAAAATGCACTTAAATTAAAAAATACATTATTGCTACATTTAACAATATGGAAGAAATGCACAGATACAATAGTAAGTACAAATGAAAAGCGGAGAATTAAGATTTGGGTAAGTTGATCCAACAGAGTGTGGAATTATCACTAATATCACACAAAAGCAAAATTCTGGCAAAGATTCTCCAAAAACGAGTGGAACAGTGCATCAACAGAGTGCTATCAGAAATGCAAATTGAATTTAGACGAGACTGTGGCCCTAGAGATATTATTGCCAATGTCACATGGATTCTTGCCTGAAAGCAAAGAGGACCAGGGGAATGTCTATCTGTGCTTCATTGACTATTCAAAGATGCAAAGCCATTTAACTGTGTGGATCTTAATAAGTTATGATAACTTATTAAGTATGATAACATTTAAAAGTTGCTTGTTACTATTTTGGAGGAGCATTCTTTTAAGCTATACAGCACTTTACTGTTAATATGCTGTACTGAGGTAACCCAGGGTTACGGTGATGCTGAACTTTGTGCCATTGCAGTGTCAAATGCCATGTTTACTCATGGTGGATTGTGTGGTGGTGTTCCCAGATTAAAGCAGGCTTGGAAGCAGAAGTGGCATCCAATTCCTAAACATGCAGCTAGAAACTACAAACTTTAATAAATTACAATGGTTATAGAAAGGCTTCAAGCCTTTTTGTTCATAGTGTCCCTGTGAGTTGTGCCCCACTTGATGGCAATCAACAACAAGGCATATTAAGAAATGGGAAAAAGATATAAGAAGACCCAAAAAAAGAAGAATCCACCAAAACTGTCACTAAAACTGTCACCTTCCAGAAAAAAAAAATTAGACAAGTTTTTATTTCCCATGCATGAGTACATTATGCCTATCATGCCTTTATAAAATCATATATATGGTTTACACCTACTCTAAGCAGAAAAAGAAATGACAAAGGAACAGCTAAACAGACCCTGGAAATGTGACTTCCAGAATAAAAAGAATATTGACACATTATGAAAAATTTACCCAATGTCAATGAACGATTTGTGTCAACTGTAAACTTAGTTCATTGCTGTAGAGTTAGAACTGACTCACAGATGAAAATGGAAGGAGATTGCCATCTTTCTCATTAGAAATTGCTGGTGTTGCCTCTGAGATAGCAGCACAACTTACTATGGTCTACATCACAAGAGCTCTCTTTGACTCTTAACTCTCCCTATTTCCTTCCCTACTCTCAGATGCTCCAGTTATTGAAGTTGTCAAGCACAAACATTCATGTAACTGTGGTGGTGATTTTACCTTAGAATTCAAATTGACCCATAGCTGATCGTCCAGCGTGTTTTCAGAGGCAGTTAATCACACAGGAGGAGATTGCCTATCCTTCTCCCGAGGAGCAACTGGTAACCTCAAACTTCATGCCTTCAGGATGACAGCGCAGCTTCTTGCAACTATATATACCACTATATAGGCCTGGTTAATAAGCCTTAAAAATAGATAAAAGAACTTGTCCTCTCCTGATTATACATTTCTAGCTATATTTGCCAGATTATGTATAATATATGCTAAGCCTTCTAAGTCTGGTCCTAATTTTTGTCTCTTATTATCTTTATGGTTTTGCATTTTGCCCCTACATCTGTGTTTTGTATATGATCTGAGATGGAGATCCTGCTTCAGCTTTCCACAGGTCAATGTCCAGGTCTTGCCA
>NW_006399880.1:5539863-5562592 GCF_000299155.1 Elephantulus edwardii | reverse complement strand
CCCCCATTACCCTACTCACTGAAACAATCCATCTCATAAAAGTCTTCCTCTCCTGTGCTGTCTCTGCACCCATCCAAGCATGATGTCCCTCTCCAAGGACTGGTCCCTCCTTGCAACATGTCTCAAGTATGGCAGAAGAAGCTTCTCCAAGGAACAGCATGGTTAAAGTCTCTCCAGGACGAATGTGTTTGTTCTCTTAGCAGTCCATGGTATATTCAATATTCTTCTTCAACATCAAAGCTCAAAGGCATCAATTCTCCTTCTACCATCCCTAGTCATTGTCCAGTTCTCTGAGGCATAGCAAATGATTGCAAAGACCATGGCTTTTATCAGGCGCACCTTAGTCTCCAGATTGACATTGTTGATCTTAGGTACTTGGGACAAGTCCCTAACAGCAGAATTTCCCATTGCAATACATCTTTTGATTTCCTGGTTGCTGGTGCCAAGAGTGTTGATTATGGAGCCAAGCAAACTGAAGCTGTTAACAATCTCAATCTCTTCATCTATCATGACGCTGTCAATTGTTTTCTTTATATTGAGCCTCAATCCTTATTGAAGGCTGCAGTCCTTGGCCTTCTGCAGAAAGCACTTCAGGTCCTCCTCACTTTCTGCAAGCAGGGTTGTGTCATCTGCATAAGAAAGATTGTTAATGACTTCCTCCAATCCTGATGACACATTTCTGCTCATAGAGCCCGGCCTCCAGGAAAATCTGTTTTGTATATAGATTGAAAAAGTATGGCTATAGGTAGACGGGTTAACTTCTGGGTCCTCAATTTTGTTCTGTTGATCTATGTGTCTGTTATTATATTGGCACCAAGCTGCTTTTGGCTACTACAGCTGTATAGTAGATTTGAGATCAGTAAATACTACACACTTCATTTTTGTTTTTCAGAAGTGCTTTGGTTATTCTGGGTCTCTTTCCTTTCCAAATAAATTTGCCAATTGCCTTTTATATGTCTTAGAAAGTGACTTTAGTATCTGTATTGAGACTGCTTTTGTTAGGATTTTCATTTTCACTATATTGACTATTCCTATTCTTGAACAGGGGATATTTCCCCACTTAGTTAGGTCTTTTATTGTTTCTTGCAATAATACTTTACATTTTTTTCCTTATAAAAGTTTTCATATCTCTGATTATGTTCATTCCCATGTATCTCACTTTGTGGTTGGCTTCTGTAAATGATATCGCTTTGTTTGTTTCCTTTGGCATGTTTTCTTTATTAATGTAGAGAAATCTCACTGATTTTTGTGTATTAATCTTATCAACTAATGGGACCTTCTAAAAATTAAATCTCTGTGTGCTTCAAAACTTTTTTCCAATTGGACAAAAAGAAAACCTACTGACTTGGGGGGAAAATTGTCAATGAGATCTCAGACAAGTTTCATAATGAAAGTTTATGAAATCCTACAGGGCCTCCACAAGGTAAAGACTGATAACCCAGTTATAAAATAGGCAAAAAAACATGGAAAGACTTTCACAAAGGAAAACTTTCACATGGCCATTCAATTCAGAAGGAAATGCAAACAAATCATGAACAATAAGTGAGATGCAAATCAAAACTACAATGAGATACACCTGACTCCAGTAGCAGTAGCAAAGTTTAACAGAAAAGTTAAGTAATACATGTTGAAGAGGACGTGGATTGATTGGAACTCTCATGCAGTGCTAGTGACGTTGTAAAATAGCACAACCACTTTGGAAGGAAGTTTGGCATTACCTCAAAAAGATGAAAATAAAAACGTCATATAATACTGCTTGGAATATACCCCAAGGAGGAGAGAACTGAAATGCAACCAGAGATCATAGCAGTGATACTCACAAAATCAGGAAAATGGAAAAAGCCCAAATATTCATCAACAAATGAATGGATTGAGAAATGATGGTACAGTTACATATAGAACCCTTTATGATGATTTTGAGAAATACTATCTAACATGGGAGAGTCTAGAGAGCATAAATTATGCTGAATGAACAGTCTCGAAAGTACAAATATTGCATAAAATTATTATTGCAACAACAGAAGGGTAGCAAAATAAATAAATGAGTAAAAGTCTCGAAGAGAAAGGGGAGGCACTTGATGAGTATAGAGGGGCAGGGGTAAAGGAATTAGCAAGGATCCAATGAAGGCCTGAAAAGATGAGGTAACAGTAGGTAAAGATCAAAGGTGAATAGTTTTATAAAACACAATGTACATGAACAATAGTTTGAAACACAACATAAATGTAGCAATGTGAGAAATGCAATGTACACAATGTACATGAAATTTTTTTTTACAAATCACTAGAAAATAGAAGTAGGAAAAAAATAGTTGAGAAGCTGAATCTAACTCTAAAAGAGAAATTTACAAATTAAAGATATATTCTAGACTTGGAAATTTCAATAAGAGAAAGGACTCTCACTGACCTGTAAGCTCTTTCCATCAATATCTATACTTTGACAAGTATGTCCACTCCAGGTGAAAGAAAAGGAAAAATTAAACAGTCTAGATTTCTTAAAGGTTCCCAAACTCAATCTTCTCCTCTGCTCTTCAAATATTACATTAGAGCCCTAGTCATTGGGTCATGAGTTGACTTGAGCAATAGTTCTCAAACTAATGTCCAGAAGGAAAAAAAATAAACAACTATTATTGCTAAAGGGGACAAGAGGTTCAGAAGCTTATTGTCTTTTTCTCGGCCAACATCAGCTGCCCTGATTAAATTTCTTCTAGCTATTTTATATTCAAAATGCAAATTATTTTTATAATTTAACAAGAGTGATCGCACAGACTTGTCTTGTCAGCTCACTGCTAAGATGGTTCCTTTTCCTTTCTCCTACATGCCACTTGCTAAATGTAGCCTAAATCAAACCCTTTGCTGTCACAGCAGTTTCAACTTAAACAACCCTAAAACTGGCCATAACAGAACTGCCCTGTTGGACTTCCAACACTGCAAATCAGTGAGATGCATTGACAAAACAACTACAACAATGGGCTTGAGCATGGCGGCGATTTTGAGGATGACACAGGGTAGGGTAAGGTTTAGAACTATTGTTGGTAGCTATGAGATGTAGTTGTTCGAACAGCATCTAATAACAAGAAGAAACACCTCCTCAATAAAAGATGTCATTGCTTAACACTTTATCCAGAGTGCTTTCCCTCAAGTGCCTAAACCCTTTTTGCTTTGCCTGTGAATGTTTCCCATTTGGTTCTGTCCATTCCTCTGCCTTTTAGGCACTGCCCTTGCTTTCTCCATCATAATAATTAGCACTCTGGGTTTTGACTGTCCACTCACTCACCTGTCTACAGGTGTGCATAGGCAGGGCTTATAGCCAATGTGGTTAGTTTTAGGCCTAGAACCTGGCAGAGGGTCTGGGCATTCTAGGAGTATAGTAAATGTGAATGAGTGAGTGCATGGATGAACTACATTTGAAATACTTAGCACAGATCTGTCACATAGTTGCTGTTAGCTGCTGTCAAGCTGGGCCAGCTCATGGTGACTCCTTGCTCAATGAAACAAAATTCTGCCTAGTCATCTCCATCCTCACACAACCAGTTGCAGACCAGATCACTGTGACCCAGGGTTTTTATTGTCTAATCTTTAGAAGGAAAACATCAGACTGTTCTTCCCTGCTTTTCTTGGTCTGGAAGCTTCAAGGAGACATATTAGAATCATTGCAACATGTAAAAGTCCACCTAAAGGCAGGCTGTGTATGTTGTTGTTATTGTTATGTGCCGTCGAGTCGTTTGTGACTCATAGTGACCCTATGTACAACAGCCCTAAACCCTGCTCTATCCTGTGCCAATTGCATTGCCTCTGACACACCCATCCCAATTACCCCAGTCACTGAATCAATCCACCTTATAGAGGGTCTTCCCCTCTTGCGCTGTCCCTCCACGCTACCAACCATGATGTCCCTCTCCAAGAACCTGTTTCTCCTTACAACATGTCCAAAGTATGTCAGATGAAGCCCCAGAATCCTTGCCTCCAAGGAGTAGCCTGGTTTAACGGTCTCCGGGATGAATCTGGTTTCTTGGTAGTCCAGGGTACATTCAATACTCTTCTCCAGCACCACAGCTCAAATTCTCCTTCTATCCTCCCTAGTCATTGTCCAGCTCTCTGATGCATAACAAGTGATTGCAAAGACCATGACCTGTATCAGGTGCACCTTAGTCTCCAGAGAGACACCATTGCTCTTGAGCACTTTAGAGAGGTCCCTAACAACAGAATTTCCCATCGCAATACATTTTTTTATTTCCTGGCTACTGGTGCCAAGAGTGTTGACCGTGGAGCTGAGCAAACTGAAGCTGTGAATAATCTCAATCTCTTCGCCATCCATCCTGATGCTACCGATTGGTCCAGTGGCAAGAATCTTTGTCTTCTTGACATTGAGCCTCAGTCTATACTGAAGGCTGCAGTCCTTGATCCTCTGCAGTAAGTGCATGAGGTCCTCCTCAGTTTCGGCTGTGTATAGACTACTATTATTTCTATGAAATATACTAGTTTTTCTTCTTTTTTTATTAATTTTAATAGACATTTACAGAGGTTTTGGATTTCCATTCATTTGCATTGGAGACCTCTCAAAAGTGCTAAAGAGCAATGATTGCAGTCGGAGACTAAGGTATATCTGATTTAGGTCATGGTCTTCACAATCAGCTACTTGCTGTGCATCAGAAAGCTGGACAATGACTAAGAATTACAGAAGAAGAAACGATGCCTTTGAGGTGTTGTGTTAGAGAGGAGTATTGAACATTCCATGGACTTCCAACAGAATAAACAAGTCTGTCCTGGAGAGAGTGAAATCAGGCTGCCCCTTTGAGGCAAGGATTTGGAAACTCTGCCTCACATACTTTGGGCACATGGCCAGGAGGGACCTATCCTTGGAGAAGAACATCATGCTTGAAAGGGTAAAAGGACCACTCAGGAGAGGAAATCCCTAGCTGAGATGAATTAACATAGTAAGGAAAGTAATGGATATAGTAAGGAAAGTAATGGGGGTAGGTGTGTTCAAGTCAATAAGGCTGTCTTAGGATAGGTCAGAGTTCAGAGCTGTGGTACTTAGGGTCATTATGAGTCACCGGCAACTTGGGGGCATATCACAGCATTGCTTTATTTGAGCATGTATCTAGGAATACAGAGGCCTCAGACTATCTCGATGTCTGTAATTTCTTCTGGGATAGAGAGTTGTTGACAAGTGTTTCACCTCTCTTTCCTGGGTCATTTTCTCTGTAAAGAGATGACACTGGGCTAACTTCCTAAAAGTTCTTCTTTCTGTGCTTCTGTACCAAAAATCACTAATATGAACTAAGGGCCTGCAGCTATGATAAGAAAGACTCCAAACCTTTTTTTGCTTTGCTGTGGTGTTATGTCAGGATAGGCAAAGCCAGCTTCCATCAGCCAGCTTCCCACCGTGTGGCCACTGCCAATAACCAGCTGTGACACTTGATGGTAACTTGCAAGAACATTCTTAGAAAATGCAAAATTCACTCTTAGGTCAGAAGGACCCTGTGTGGAGGCTTGGCCTGATGCTTGGTGACACGATCCTGGCGCCAACTTCCAGATAAATAAAGCTTCAATGCTCTGGGACTGTGGTCCTCCGTCTTGGCAAATCACACCTAATGTCTTCAATCCACAGCTCCAAGCATAGAATTTTCTAAAAATTGCCAAATTTTTATTTTATGTATGCTTGATCCCACAGTGTCCAAAAGAAATTTAGAATAAACTGTCTGCCTCCAGGCCTGGCACTTTAAAAAAGGTGTCATGGCTGGTAAAGAGGTGCTCTGCTAACCTACAGTTTATGCTTCTGTTGCCATACAAACCCACAGCTGCTCCAAAGGAAAAAGATGGGCAGTTCCTCCCTTCTGAGTTACAGCCTTCGAATCACCCAGGACTGTCAGCTGTAAGTTAGACTCAGTGATAATGAGACAGAAATCATCACTCTGGAAAAAATAAAATTCGAGTTCTGCCTCTTTCTCTGCAACTAATAAACTCGTAAGATGCTGAGGATAGCCTTGCTTGTCGCTGAGCTTCGGTTTCCTCATCTGTAAAATGAGGGTATCCTCCACTCTCCCCCTGGCTCTAGGATTCAAGGATTCTGTGGGAGCTCTGAAGGCAGTCCCTGATAAAGAGCCAAAACAGAGCTCAGAGGAAGCAGGACACCGGTAATACATTTGTCTGCAGCTTGGTCTCCAGTTCTTTTACAGTGCTCTTTCCACACTGTTGAGCCTCCAAGCAGTCCTGTGGGCTCAGTTAAGGACACAAATGAATAAACAGCTTAATTTATGTTTCTTACAGGAACATAAAACATTTGGCTTGCAAGCTTTTCAACTAAGGTCAGGGAACATAAAACTTTGTTTGATAGAGTACAATGTGCTAAAAATATCCTTTATTGAGGCAGATTGGTGATTTACAGAGGACACCAGCTTAAGAAACAGAAGGCTGGATGTTGGGCCCTGCTCAATTGCAGCCTGTACCATGCAGCCTTAGGCAGGCTACCCTTCAACTTGACCTCAGTTTTGTTATCTGTATAATGGTATCTCCACGTTTTTAGATGTTCTGTCTTGTTGCTGAGTGCTGGCAAGTCAAAACCTAGACATGACTGATACTCCACCAGGTTTTCAAAAGAAGTAAATCATAGCAGGGCAGACTGTCCTTGCCTTTCCTGTGGAGCAGCTGGTGGATTCGAACCTCATGCATTAGGATCGCAGCTCAGTTTCCTACACTAGGCCACCAGGAGCACTCCTCCGAAATTCCATTATATACAACAAGTCATCCCCAAACTAGATGGGTTTTCCACTGGTAGATTGGGGTTGGTTTTACTTTGTCTGCTAGCTTGTCCTGTGATTATCATTGCACACATAATACTCACTAACAAATCAGGAAGCACCTCTCTTTATGTGAATGAGACAATTACTTCTAGTAAAGTGTCATGAGCCCAGGCTCACAAAGCGGTATGAGTCTTTCACTACTCAGAGGTCAGCAAGAACCTTCAACTCCTGCTTGAATCTCCTGATTAATTGCAAGTTTCATCACCGAACCTGGAAATGCACGCCAACCCTCTACCTCTCTACTCAAAATAGTCTGAGATTTAGATGGCGTTCTTCCAAAGACTTAGCAGGAAGATTACTGTTTATTGCTCAACTTCCTAAATTATATGAATACACCCAGCGGCGGGCGGGCATCTGTGAGGTTGCTCCTACCAGAGTCTGAGGTTCACAGGCCTCAGCTGCACACTGCTGACAGGTGAGGCTGAGCAGTGGCATCTGCCGTGAGCTGAGTTCTCTAGGGAAGTAAAACTAACGAAATATAAGTATGTATTATAAATATATGTTATTGTTAGTCTGGTTGCCATTGAGTTGGCTCTGACTCATAGCGACTCTTAAACCACAGAACGTCACACTGTTCCACCCCACACCATCTTCACAATTCCTGCTATATATAAAAATATCGATCGAGAGATTTCTGTCAAGGAAATAAATCATGACTGTGGAGGCTGGTGACTCTCAGATCTAGAGCTGAAATGTTGGGCTAGACCTTTCTCCTGACTCATGTGGTTCCAGGAGCTGTTGTTATGTTGTTAGATACCATAGAGGTGGATCTATGTCCTAACAGCCTCATGCAAGATAGGACACAACACCGCCAGGTCTTCACCATCCTTGCAATCGTTCCTGGGTTTGAGCCCGTTGGCGCAGCCAATGTATCAATGCATCCCACACAGGAGCTCTTTTTCTATTTTATTTCTTTAAAATGGTTTTGTTTTCCTGAGCCTGTACTTTACCAAGCATGATGTTCTTCTCCAAACATGTGAGTGTTTAGAGTTGCACCATCCTCTCATCTAGTAAGCATTCTGTCTTCATTTCCTCCAAGACAGTTATTCTTCTGGCAACCTGTGGTACATTTACTACTTTTCACAAACACCATAACTCAAAGGCAGCAATTTGAATATTTTTTCTTATTCATTGTCCAGATTTTGAATGTATGTGAGGTCATTGACTATATAATGACTTGGGCCAAGTACACCTTAATCCTTTAAATTACATCATTGCTTTGGGACACTTTTAAAGAGGGCTTTGGCAGTAAATTTGTCTAATTCAATATGTCATTGGCTGCTGCTTCCATGAAGGCTGACTGTAGAAGTAAAATTAGGGGATTAATATATTCAAGTATATCTAATATGTTAAGTAGATACTAAAGTATATACTAATATCTAAGTATATCGGGTTTTGTTGTTATGTGTCATCGAGTCGCTTGTGACTCATAGCGACCCTATGTACAACAGCCCTAAACTCTGCTCTGACCTGTGCCAATTGCACTGCCCCTGACATTCCCATCCAGATTACCCCAGTCACTGAATCAATCCACCTCATAGAGGGTCTTCCCCTCCTGTGCTGTCCCTCCACACTATCAACCATGATGTCCCTCTCCAAGACCGGTCCCTCCTTACAACATGTTCAAAGTATGTCAGACGAAGCCTCAGGATCCTTACCTCCAATGAGCAGCCTGGTTTAACCCTCTCAAAGATGACTCTCTTTGTTTTCCTAGCACTCCATGGTACCCTCAATACTCTTCTCCAGCACCACAGTTCAAAGGCATCAATTTTCCTTCTATCCTCCGTAGTCATTGTCCAACTCTCTGATGCATAACAAGTGATTGCAAAGACCATGCATGGCCTGTATCAGATGCACCTTAGTCTCCAGAGACACACTATTGCTCTTTAGTACTTTGGAGAGGTCCCTAACAGCAGACTTTCCCATCCCAATACATCTTTTAATTTCCTGGCTGCTGGTGCCAAGAGTGTTGATTGTGGAGCCAAGCAGACTAAAGCTTTGAACAATCTCAATCTCTTCATCATCCATCCTGATGCGGCCAACTGATCCAGCGGTGAGAATCTTTGCCTTCTTGACATTGAGCCTTAAACCATATTGAAGGCTGCAGTCCTTGACCCTTAGCAGCAAGCACCTCAGGTCCTCCTCAGTTTCCGCAAGCAAGGTTGTGTCATCTGCATAATGCAGATTGTTTATAGATCTTCCACAAATCCTGATGCCACATTTCTCCTCATAGAGCCCAGCCTCCTGGATGATCTGTTCTGCATACAGGTTGAAAAGGTATGGAGATAGGATGCATCCATAGCATACGCCCTTCCCAATTTTGAACCATGCAGTGTTTCCTTGCTCTGTTCTGACGACTGCCTCTTGGTCCAAGTATAGGTTTCACATTAGCATGATCAAATGTTCTGGGATTCCTATTCTTCTCAGAGTCAGCCACAGTTTTTTATGATCCACACTAAGATAGGATATATTAGACTATCACCAGCCAGGTGATGGGCTGCTGGCTCCCAGGGAGTTAGGAACTGATAAATCCCAAATTTTGCTAGTCAGAGAGCAGGCTTCTGGCTCCCATCTAGAGGTAAGAAAATAATGATTCAGATGCAAGGTCCAGAATACATGTATTTATTATTATGAATGCACATCATGCTCACAAGGAAAATGACTTTGCAACTGTTTATCTGTTCATGTTAGATCACAAAATTATTTCTATTAAATTAAGAAAGAGCAATCAGTGCAATGCCTGTCAAACTACTAAGAAACATAAGCTAAGTAAGTTGACACACAACAGTAACCATCACAAATCTGAGCTGTGGACTTTATAAACTGGGTCTATTTACATTGGCTAAGACAAATTACAGGGGTGTTGTAAATAGATGGGAGGTAGAGTAAGAAAAGCGAAGGCAGGAAGGAAGGGGACAGAAAAGCAAAGAAGAGAAGGACTGTATAAGACACCAGAATCATAGACCATTAGCTCTACAAAATAAGTCCCCGAACAAAGAGAATAGAAGATGAATAGTTTTACTAAATTTAAATAATGCTGAATATTTCTCTTCAAGAGTTTTATGATCTACAACAGTATATTAAAATCCTTCTGAAGTTTTGTAATTAAAAAGCTGTGTTCTTAACCTAGTTCTAGACAAACATTTTGACCGTAGAATCTAGTTTTCCTATGATGTTTATTAACATCCAGAGAATATACTGTTTGTTGTTGTCCTTAGCTGAGGTGAAACCAGTCTCCGATACATGGTGGAATCAGACCGTGTGTACAATAGAACAAAATACTTCTGAATCCTGAGTCATGCCCAGGATGCCACAGAGCAGATCATCATGAGCCTTAGAATCTTCACTGGCTGATTTTTTTTAGTAATAGGTCACTGGACCTTTCTTACTGGTATACCTTAATGTGGTTGCCCCACTGAGAACTATTTGGCATCATAGCCACACTCACTCTGTCACTAACTGATGAGTGATGGATGACTGTGTGTGAAGTTCATCATTGTTGTTATGTGCTATCAAATTGACTAGAAGTTGTGGCGACCTTATGAACACTAGCTCTCAACCTTGCCGTATCTTCAGGCAAGCTACTGTCTGTGACACACCTGACCCCATTGCCACAGTCACTGTGTCTGTCCATCTCAACAGGGGCTTCCTCTCCTGCACTGTCCCCGTACCCTTCCAAAGAGGATGATCTTCTGCAAGGACTGATCCCTCCTGGCTATATATACAAAGTTTGTGAGATGGAGCTTCAAAATCTTTGCCTACAAGGAGCAATTTGTTTTCACCCTTTCTAGAACAGACGTATTTATTCTCTTGGCAGTCCATCGTATGCTCAATACTCTTCTCCAGCATCAAAACTCAGAGAAATCAAGTCTGTCATCCTTATTCATTGTCCAGTTCTCAGATGTATAGCAAGCAATTCAGAAGACCATGATCTAGATCAGACATATCTTAGTCTTTAGACTGACACTGTTCCTCTTTGGCACTCTGGAGGGGTCCTTGATAACTAATTTTATTTTCTGACTGCTTGTGCCAACAATGTTAATTATGGACCCAAGCAGGAGGAAATTGTTAACCTCAATCTTTATTATAATACTGTCTATTGACCTGGTGGTTAGAATAGTTCTTTTCTTGATGTTGAACTTCAATCCATATTGAAGGCTATAGTCCTTGTCTTTCTGAAGCAAACACTTCAAGTCCTCAGTTTCTCTGACCAAGGTGCATAATGTAGTTTGTTGATGAGTCTTCCTCCAATCCTGATGTCACATTCCTCCTCATAGAGCCCAGCCTCCTGGATGATCTGTTTAGCATATAGATTGAAAAAGTATGGAGACAGGATATATCCCTGGACAAATCCCTTCCTGATTTTGAACCATGCAGTATTTCCTTGTTCTGTTCTGACGACAGCCTCCTGGTCCAAGTATAGATTTCACATAAGCATGATCAAGTGTTCTGGGATTCCCATTCTTATTAGAGTTAGCCATTGTTTGTTGTGATTCACACAGTCCAATGCCTTTGCATAGTCAATAAAACACAGATATTTATCTGGTAGTTAAGGAGAAAAATATTTAAAGAAAGTGCAGAATAGGAATAAGGAGCATAAAGGAGTAGCTAGGAGGAACAACAACAGATGCAAATTTTACTTTAATGATAATGTGTACTGTTATCAGTAGAACTATTGTGGCCTAGTGGTAAGGAGTTTTACTATCAATCCAAAGGCAAGCAGTTTCAATACAACAGGTGCTCCATGAGGAAAAGATGGGCAATCTCCACTTATGCAATTATACCCTTTGAAAGCTAATTGGAAGGTCAGCTATAAGTCAGTTCTGACTCAAAGACACATAAAAAACCAACAACATTGCCATCTAGTCAGAACCAGCACAGTTCTGAGGTTGAAGATCGCTAGGGAGGGAATTGCCTAGCTTTCTCCTGAGGGGTCACAATTGGAATCAAACCACGAGAGGGGCACCACTTTTGGATTAGCAAGGGAATGTGAAATTTAAGAACATCTGGGAGGTAACTGGAGATGATTATTCCTCCCCAGGTAAATGATAGACAAAGTATGTAAGGCATTCACTGCTGTTGTGGATTAAATTGTGTCTCCCTCAAACAGGTGCTTGTAATGATACAATATGGAAGCTATGGGATGATTACCCATGATTTGATAACCGAAAGTGTTATAAAAATAAATTAAGATTAGAAACTAGCATCTTTCTTCACAACTCTTCATAACTCTAATCTGATGTAAAGGAAGTTTCTTTAGAGTATACTCTATAATATCTCTCATCTCGTTAGAAATAAAAGGAAAGAAAGCCAGCCCCCAAACGGGAACTCTGTAGCACCATGTGTACAGTTCATCCTTTTAGACTTGAGTCGTCTCAAGAATATCTTTTGAACAGGTGAAGAAACACCCGGCCTACACACGTGGAAGAAAACAAGGATGTCCCTTCACAATTGACATAATGAAAGCACTGACACCCTGAATTTGGGCTTCTAGAATCACAAAATATCAGAATACATTTATGATTGTTAAAATCATCTATTTAAAATATCTCTTATAACACAACTACATAGTGAAGATAACTGTCTCTTCTCAACTTTCTAGGGATGCTTCACTGTGTCAGATATCACACTTGACCCAAGGAGCAGACTGATAGAGAAGCCAGAGGTAACCTCTGCACTTCCAGACTTAACTTCTAGGAAAGGAGAAGACAATAGGAACAGAAAAACAACAAATACCTGAATACAACATGAGCGAAATGAAGTGCACATCTTGAAACAGGATTAGCAGGAAGACTTTTGCAAGGAAGTGGTCTATAATTTTCACCTTAAAAGATGAGAAACCACTATGATGTGAATAGGTGGAAAGGTACAGACATACTTCATGGAAGAAATGGGAAGTGTGAGTTCAGTCTTAAAGCATGAGTAGGTTTTGAGATGGCGATAAGGTTGGTCAATCACTCATTAATTTATAAGGTATTGTCATCCTTATTCATTGTACAGCTCTCCGATGCATCACACGTGATTGGGGGAAAAAATCATGCCTTGAATCAGGCACTCCTTAGTCTTTAAGCTGACATCAGTGCTCTTCAGGATTCTGGAGAAGTCCTTGACAACAGAGTCTCCCAATGCTACATGGCTATTGATCTCCTCATTGCTGGTACCAAGAGTGTTGATTTTGTATCCAAAGATGAAATTGATATTTTCAATCTTTTCTCCATCTATCTATCAGATGTTGTCTATTGGCACAGTGGTGACAGAAGAATCAATGCCTTTGAGTTGTGGTATTGAAGAAGAGTACTGGATATCCCATGAGCTGCCAAAAGAATGAACAGATGTCTTGGACAAGGTGCAACCAGAGTGCCCTTTGGAGGCAAAGATGTTAAAACATTGTCTCACATATTTGCACATGTTATTAGGAAAGACTTTTCTTTGAAAAGGAATATCATGCCTGGAAACGTAAAGGGTCAGCGAAGGAGAGGAAGACCCTCAGTGAGATAGACTAAACAATAGGTTCATGTGTGTCGGGAATGATAAGGATGGCATAGGATAGGACTAGATTCAGACCATGGTACTCATCTCCAATACCAGAACTGTAAGACACTTCCCTAGAAGTCAAGTCTGAATGGGTTAGAACAAGGAGCAGGACAACAAAGGTGAGAGAACATTGGACAAGTTTAGAGGTTTATTTTAGATTGAAGTGGCAAAAAGGAGAGACACGTTTAAACAAATTTTTTAATGTTTTAATGTCTGGGGGGGAAATGCACCTCAGAGAAAGGGAGCAGTATATTCAAGAGGACAGGAAAGTGCCTCCGGGGGATAAGTGGCATTAGCAGTGATGGGAAGGGAAGGAACCAAGATTCTTTTAAGACAAAACAGACCCTCAAGTTGGCAAAAACAGATCCTCCGAGTATGGAGTCAGAGAATGAAAAGTTTGAAAAAATTAAGTTGTGGTCATATTGTAGAGGAACCTGAATGTCAGGGTAAGTAACTGAGACTACACAATGTTTTCTATTACATGTAAGAATATTTCTGTGAATAGCACCATCCTACTGGGATTACTGTTACTCCTAGATTTTCGTTAAAATCCACTAAAATGTTATAGAAGGAAGAAGCTAGAATAAGGTGAATATGAAAAAAATAATTCAGCAATGACTAATATGACAGAAATCACTTCTATTCAGTGAATACATTCTCTCTTTCATCTGTAATTAAGTTGTCACACTTTAGATAGAAATATGACTACATTTCCCAGAATTTCTTGGCCATGTGATTAAGTACTGATCAATGGGATCAAAGTAAAAACAGTAAAATCAAGTTCAGGGATATATCCTTAAGAAGAGTGGGTGTGTCGTTTCTTCCCATCTTTCTTCCTGATTATCTCTGTTATCTTAGAGGTGAAGAAGTGCACTGTCAACCCAAAAGCACATGGTTCGAATCCGCCAACTACTCCAAGGAAGTAAAATGGGTAATCTCCTCTCACGTGATTAACTGTCTCTAAAAACCCACTGGAGGGTCAGCTTTATGTTGGTTCTGAGTTGATGGTGCATAACAACAATAACATAATCTAGAGATTGTGGGGAAAATTCTGATTGAAGCCTGGATTCCAAATGATTATGGTGGCTGTCGTACAATAGCTACAAATTTTCCCCACAGTGGAGAAATAGCCTTCTCTCTTATTTGAACTACTCTTCGTTTTGAGTCTTCATTATAACCTTTGAGTTGCTCTAAATCATTGTGACCCTATGTACAACAGAATGAAATCCCGCCCAATCTTGCGTAAGCCTCACATTCTCTACCATGTTTAAAACTGTTGTTGCAGTCTCTGTGGCAATGCACCTCGTTGAGAGTCTAGCTCATCTTTGTTATCAAAATGCAAAATTCATTGCACCCACTTAGAACCATCTCATAGCTGACTTTTCATTGGGTTTCTGAGACTGAAAGTTACATGGACAGGGATAGTCAATCTTTCTTTCAAGAAGCTGCACGTGGATTCAAACTGCCAGAGAAGCATGACCTTTGGATTAATAGCAAAACAACCTAAAGACAAGCTACTAGCCCCTCAAATAAAAAAAATCCATTGTTTTCATTATGAAACTGATTGGTAGTTGACCCTTCTTCAGATTTCCAAACTGTAAATCACTCAGGAAGACAGTGTGCATTTTTCTCCTGTGGAACCACTGGTGAATTTTAACAACTAGACAGATGTGTCCTTTGAGTTAATAGCACAACTGCTTACATTGTCACCAGAGTTACCTAAACTTTGCAAAACAAGTCAAAATTAAATTTTAGAGAAGGCTGTGGCACCAGGGAGAGCATGGCTGATGTAATATAGATTCTGGCTGAAAGTAAAGAATACCAAAAGAATGCCTTTTTGTTTTATTAACTATGCAAAAGCATTTGACTGTGTGGATCATAGCAAATTTTGGCTCATTTTGAGATGAATGGAAATATCAGAACTCTTAATTGTGCTCATGCTGAACCTAAACGTAGACAAAGGGACTATGGTGTGAACAGAACAAGAGAAAACTATATGCTTAAATTAGGAAAGGTGTACATCAGGGTTGTATCCTTTTTTTTTCATACCTACTTAATCTTTATGCCGAGCAAATTATTTGAGAAGCTAGACTCTAAGAAGAATGTGGCATCAGGAATGGAGAAAGATTCATCAGTAACCTTGGTTACGGAAATGATATAACCTTGCTTGCTCAAAGTAAGGAAGTCTTGAAGCACTTGCTGCAGAAGGTTAAATACTGCAGCCTTCAATATAGATTACACATCAACATCAAGAAAACAAAAATCATCATCACTGGGCTGATAAGCAGCATCAAGGTAGATGGAGAAAAGATTGAAATTGTCAATGACTTCCTCTTGCTTGGATCCACAATCAATACACTTGGTCCTAACAATTAGGAGATCAGGAGACATTTTGCACTGGGCAAGTCCACTCTCAGGGACCTCTTCAAATTGTTGAGGATCAATGATGTCAGTTTGAGGACTAAAGTGAGCTTAATTCAGGCCATGGTCTTTTCAATCTCTTGTTATGCATCTGAGAGCTGGACGATGGATAAGGAAGACAGAAGAAAAAAAATGATGCCTCTCCAAGGAGTATACTATGCAGCACACAGCAGCAATGATTTTGTAAGTTATTACCAAACTTGGGAGGGACTGGAGAGCACTGTGCTGAGTGAACTAACTCAGTCCCACAAGGACAAATATTGTATAAAGCCATTATTGTAGAATGAGAATAAGGATCCAAGGAGATGGTGGGAGGTGGAAGCAGAGAGATGAGGATGTGCAGAGGGAGGGAGGGATTAATCGTGAAGTTGTATAAATTGATAGGTGAGGGGCTGAGGGATATTGGAAGAATCTGTCCTCAAAAGAAATGTATTCAAATTTTGTAAATAAAATATATAAAATTTTAAAAAGTAAGTGTTGTCTTTTTCATTAAATCCCATGTACATTTGTTATTCTCCTTGAACAGGAGAAGGCAAACCAGTAATGAGGTTAGATAATTAGTATATCCTGCTGTACAAAAAAAAAAAAAAAGAGCGAATTAATAATTTTTCAGGCTTTCACTCTTTATTGTGGGCTTGTGGTTAGAAAAAAGTTTTAAAATAACTATGTCTGCTCTTTTAATCTTCTTAGTGTTAAGAGGATTCAAGTACTGAAGAATACAATATTACTTAAGAATGTTACACTCATAGTAGTTATTGTTAGGGGTCCTCAAGTCGACTGTGAGTCACAGTGACTCTATGAAGAACAGATCTGAGCCCTGCCCTATCCTGTACCATTCTCGTGATCTCTGCCATGCTTGAACCTATGTAGTCACTGCATCAATCCACATCACTGAGGGTCTTCTCTTTTCCCGATCATCTACCTTTCCCAGCACGATGTGTTTAATTAAGGATTGGCCTCTCTTGACAATATGCTCGAAATGTATGAGACAAAATTTCACTGTCTTTGCCTCTAAGGAGCTTTCTTGTTACACTTCCTTCAAGATCGTTTTATTTATTCTTTTGGCAATCCCTGCATATTAAATACTTTCAACCAACACCATAGTTCAAAGGTATCTATTTTTCCTGGATCTTTCTTATTCATTGTCCAACTTTTACATGCATAGGAAGCAACTGAATATACCGCAAATTAAGTCAGACACACTTCAGTCTTTGAACTGACATTGCTGTTCTTTAGTACTTTCAAGAGGTCCTTGACAGTGGATTTACTAAATCTATACCAGAAAGAATTGATGAACACTGAACTGCTTCACAAAGTAGCATATGATCAATAACCAATGGTAATGAAGGAAGAAGTTCAAGCTTTATTGAAGGCATTGGGGTGGGGTGGGGGGAACATAACAAAATAAAGCCCCAGGAATTGATGAAATACCAAGTGAGGTATTTGAGCAAATAGATGCAGCTCTGGACCTGCTCACTAATCTATACCAAGAACTCTAGCTTATAAACAAACTTGAAGAGATCCTTATCTATGATCATTCAAAAAATATAAAAGGTGATTCAACAAATTGTGGATTATAAAATTATCAGGCAATGTAATTAATACCATTTATAAGTAGTATCTTGCTGGAGAGTATTTAAAAATGACTGAAACAGCACAGCAACAAGAAACTGCTAGAAATTCAAGCTGGATTCATAAGAGGCCAAATAACAAGAGATGTCAGATAGAACTTGACTGAAAGCAAAGGATACCAGAAAGATTATTTTGTTTGTTTTACAAATGATACAAAGACATTTCACTGTGTGGATCAAAATAAAGTACTTGTCTACTATGCAAATTATTCAAGATGCTGAACTCAGTGAAGAAGAATGTGGCATCAAGATTGGAGGAAGAATAGTAAATGAGCCACATTCTACAGATGAGTACATGTAGACAGAAAGAAGGACAAAAGGACAGAAAAGCCTATGCTGAATACTCCATGATCCTATTTATGTCACATTCTAGAACAAGTCAAGCACAGATCATCTGCTGCCTAGGTCTGCAGGTAGAGGTGGGGACTGGCTATAAAAGGACGCAAAGGAACATTCTAGGTCATGGAGTTGTTCTGTATCTTAGTAGGAGAGATCATTTAATATGTGGCCAAAATTCATTGAACTAATATTCTGAGAAAGGAATGAATTTTATGTATACATATGAGAATCTGAATTCACAGTACTTGGCTTGAGTGTAAATATAGAAATATAAAATCAGAGGCCCAACTCTATTTTAAAGTTGTAACACGAGTCTTGTATCTGTGATGGATTTTTAAAAGCTGCCTTTCCAAATGGCAGTCCTTTTAACCTTGGTGCTGACTTGTACCATGTACCTCAAGGACAACTTTGTTTTTCTCTGAAGACTGGTTTGTTCAGGTCATCTAATCTATTCCCAAAGGGACTTTGTCATTATAGAAAAATGCAAGGTAAGTGTTGAGAAATAACATTATCAATATCTTTACAATAAAATTCCAGAAAGAGAAATTATTGAGGAAGAAGAGCCTACCAGAAAAAAAATTCATCTTATTCACAGTCCTGGGACCATCGTATATTAAATTGAATGGCATATACCTTTGACCAATCATGTCTTGACCTCTCACTGCTGAATTCTCATTTCTAGATAACCTTTAACTACTCTGATGGTCTTCCAGGAAATTATTAAATTTGTCACCTTTAGTTCCTCATCCAACAATATAGATATGCATCCTGTTTTGTAGTTAAGTATTGAGACCGTAATCATTCTGGGTCAATGGTCATTTACCTGGTCTGGACCATCTCTATCCCTCAAAAAATTTCATTTGCTTTTATTTAAGCAGATTCTGTGATATTTTTCTATGTTGTTGGGTGGCCATCAAGTGGACAGTGACTTCTAGTGATTCTATGAGCAACAGATTGGAACTTATTTCTCTATTCTGTGCCATTAGCATGATCTCTGCCATGTTTTCCAATTGCTGCAGTCACTGTGTTTATCCAAGGATCTTCTTCTCTTTCTATAATCCTCTAACTTTCCCAGCATGATGTCTTTTTACAAGGATTGGTCCTTCCTGGTAACATGCCTCAAGTACATAAGTTGAAGTGTCACTACCCTTGCCTCTAGGAGAATTTATACTTCCTCAATGGTCTTGAACATTACAGAGAATATGAGGATGGTGCAGGATAGGGCAAGGTTCAGATCTGTCATTCGTAGGGTTGCTATAAATTGGAGTTATTTGATGGTAGCTTGTTAAAACTGAGGAGGATCTGAAGCATTTCCTACAGAAAGTCAAGGACTGCAGTCTTCAATATGGATAGAAGCTCAACATCTAGAAAACAAAAATTCTCACCACTGGGCCAATTGGCAGCACCATGATAGATGGAAAGAGATTGAGATTAATAACAATTTCATCTTGCTCATTTCTACAATCAGTACTCTTGGCACCAGTAGACAGGAAATCAAAAAGACAGATTGTGTTGGGAAAATCTTCTGTCAGGGACCTCTCCAGAGTGCTGAAGAACAACAATGTCAGTTGACAATGTCAGAGACTAAGGTGCCCTGGATCAAAGGCATGGTCTTTGCAATTACTTGCTATGTATCAGAGATCTGGAGAATGATCAAGGATGACAGAAGAATTGATGCCTTTGAGTTGTGGTGCTAGAGGAGAGTATTGAACATGGACTTCCAAGAGAACAAATAGGTCTGACATGGAGAAGGTGAAACTGGGTTGCTTCTTGGGGGCTAGGATTTTGAAGTTCTGTTTCACATACTTTGAACATGTTGCCAGGAGGGCATCGTACTTGGAAGGATGGAAGGGTTGCACAGGAGAGGAAGACCTTGTAAGAGATGGATTGACACAATAACTTGGGTAATGGAGGCAAATGTGTCAGACAGCCAGGTTGGCCCAGGATAGAGCAGAGTTCAGAGCTACTGTGCATAGGATCATTATGAGTTGCAGTCAACATGATGGCATATAACAACTGTAACAACAACAATAACAATAATTTATACTGCAGTAAAGACTATTCTAGGAAATAAAAAAAAACACCAAAACTTGCTAATAGCCCATTGCCATCAGGTTGATGCCATCTGAAAGCAACATTCTGTTGGGTTACCTAGGCTATGACTCTTAAGAGGAAAACACTATCTCCTCTTTCTGTCTCAGATCGCCTGATAGATTAAAAACTCTGTTTATTCTTTGTGAAGTCCAGTGTGTAATCCTCTACACCTCCAAAGAGGAAACAAAAAGATATTTAGAAGAAGAATGAAAAAAGTTATCTCAAGTAACAAGCCCTGCATTTAATGTCAAAGGGCAGTTGTTATGAACTTCAGGACAAGTTTTAAAGCCTGCTGCTCACATGGACATGCTGTGCTCCAGAATGAGAAGGAGGAGAGCTTGGAAAACCAAGGCAGGAGCATCCAGCAGAGCTGGTGAGGCCGTGCACAGAGAGGGCTGGCCGAGCCTGCGGCCACACGAGTCACTCCCACAGGCAGGACATGCCAAGTGATCATTGGGAAAGGACCTACTATTTTTTGTTTGTAGATGTTGTTTGTTTTGCAAAAAATTTAAAAAAAGTCTTATACACTGGAGGTCACAAAGGAGTAAAATTAGCACACTAAGCTGCTAACCAGAAAATTGGAGAGCCTAGTCCCTTCAGAGGAGCCTTAGGAGAACCTGGAGATCTGGATGAGAGAGAGAGAGACTTTGAAGACACATAGGGTCACTACAAGTTGGAACCAACTTGAAAACAACAGCTGGTGGCACCTGCCTTGTGGCAGCAAATAAGCATGAGATGGCAGTGGTTCACGCAAACATTTCAAACAGCCCTGATCTAAAAGATTCCCTAAACTACTCAAAGTGAACTTTGGAAGCAATCGAATGTCTATAGTCAGAGGAAAAGGCAGACAGAGTTTTGACTCTGGGCATGGCCCTGTTTGTACACAGTGGACAATGAGGTCTGAGGAAATATGCTCACAAGGGTTTCTGCACAGGTGCGCAAGGTCAACAGAACGCTGTTTTGGAAAGATTCCTGGCAGCACACACGGGACGGAGGGAACGTAGAGACCTGTATCACAGGACAGATAAGGAGACTGTTGCAACCAACCAGCTAGGAGAGACGAGAGGATTTTGAACAATGATAGTAGCTGTGGGGCTGGAAAAGGAGGAGTAGAGGCCAGAGGACAGAAAAGGGGAGCATAAACAATGATTGCTGACAGGTCAGAGCTGATCGTTTGGCATAGGAAGACAGGTACTCTGTGAAATGAGAGGATGCTTCTCCCTGGGGCTACCAACTGCACTGAGAGGTAGCAAGCGCACTCAGGTATGTCCATGTCTCTCCTCACAATCTCCTCTGGGTTGGCTTTATCCACCCTGTCCCTTTGCAGAGCAGCTCTTGACCCGTTGCAACCCACAGCACCTGCCACAGTGAGCAACAGAGGGGGACAAACAGAGGAGGCAAGAGAAAACTTATACCTTCATATATGCTATTCCTAGTATCTGGAATGCCTACTTCCTCCCACCTCTACTCTACCTGTAGCTCCTCACCTTTTAGTCCAGCCCAGAGGTCACCATTCACAGAATGAATCACTTTTGCTTTGCATGACCATAATCATCCAACTGTGTCACAGTACGCAAGCCTAAGATAGTCATGCTATTGTCAGTCTATAGGGTTCCTGTAGCAGTGTACCAAACTCCTATTTCACCAGCTTGTTGCATATCACTGTGCTCAGGAAGTAGCATAAACGAATGAGGAGAGAGCATGCTGGAAGGTGGGCAGAGACGGGCAAAGAGGCCATATGAAATGGGCTTGACAATTGTTGACACAAAAAAGAGCCAGAGGTCACAGAAATGTTGCTTTCATCTATCCTTTGATACTTGTGTGGCTTAATCATTACTAGAAATGTTAGTATCTTCCAATCCAGACACGTGAGGGGCTTGTTTCTATTTCAAATACTTGCAGAATGACCCATTATGGGCAGAATTTCCCCAGTGCTTCTTAACGAACACAGACTAAACAGATTCTAATAATCTCACTCTGAAAATTCTCCAATGAAAGCCTTCTGGATCACAAGAGAACATTCTCCAACCAGCATGCATCGAGCACATCTTCAGGAGGAATCATTGGCTAGAAAGCACATCAAACTCTGAAATGGAGAGGACCAATGAGAACAAGGGATCCCCTTGGTAAGATAAATTGCCACAATAAGTCCCGTGTTGTACTGTGTCCATTGTGACATGCTGGTGACCATGAAGGTGACATAGGACTAGTTGTTATATGGTGCATAAAGTCAACAATAGCTATGTATTTAGTTTTTATCTGCATCGGGATTGTAGAAACAATGAATAATAATTGTTAGCCCATTTATGGAGAAATCATTCTTCTAATCACAACACCCAGAGAGGTTGTAACACAAAGACCACAAGAAGCCAGGCTGAGGCTCGGTTTGACCAGTGAAATGAGATGTTATCCTCTTTGATCTGAGAACATAATCAAAAAGAAAAGCTAAGGGGAGCTCTGGTAGCCTAGTGGTAAGAAGCTAAGCTACAGTCCTGGAGGCATGCAGTTCATATCCACCAGATGCTCCACTGGAGAAGGAGGGGCAACCTCCTCCTGAGCAGGTCAGATCCAATTTGATGGTACACAACAAGAAAAAAAAATAATAAGAAGAATTACATTAAGCAGTGCCCTTTCCCCATACCTCCTTTCAAGGAGGAAGATCTGTCCCTTTAGGAATGTAACTATCTAATAAACCTTTCATTATCATTTTTTTTAAAAAGAAAGAAAAGCTGTTTTTCTTAGTTAACCAGTGCTGCTATAAAAAAATTATCATAAGTAGGCCACAATTAAACTTAAGAGACATGTCAGCCGTCAATGTTTTTGGAATCACAGAAGCCAAGAAAGGCTTAAGATACAAACTGCCAGATCATGGGTTGGACAATGGAAGATATTTTTCTGAAGGGACTT
>NW_006399880.1:5509866-5536823 GCF_000299155.1 Elephantulus edwardii | reverse complement strand
AGAGCAGGGTTTAGAGCTGTTGTGCATAGGGTCGCTATGAGTCGGAAACGACTCGATGGCACATAACAACAACAACAACAAGTAGGCATACTTAAAGAACAGAAATTTATTTCCTGAGACATTTCCTCACAGCTCCAGAGGCTAAAAGCACAAATCAATGTCTAAGCCAGGCCAATTCCTTCTGTGGGTCTCCTGTATCCTAGGGCTTGCTAGCCATCCTGAACGCTCCTTTTCTTGAAGACGGGTCTTCACTGAAGTCTGTCTTCTTTCTACAAGTATCCGTTTGTTCTGCTACTCTCATAAAACAGATAGTAGTGTGGTCTGGATGGAGTTGCATTGCTCATCCAAAAATGGCACATCTCTGGCAGTTCGAATTCACCACCAGCCCCACAGGAGAAAAACGGACAATCAATCTCCCATGCAATTTAGTTATATAGAGAGTCAGCTATGAGTCAGTATTGACTCGATGGCAATGAGTTCTAGTTAAGAAATCATTAGTTTCGACACCCACCCTATATTGGCATGGCTTTGTGAATATAATAAAAGAATACTCCTATTTCTGAGAAAAGTCATACTCACAAGTTCTAGAGCTTAAGGGGAGCTCTGGTGGGGCAGCATCAGGTTGGATGGTGAAGAGATGAAGATTGTTCACAGCTTTAGTTTGCTTGGCTCCACAGTCAACACTCTTGGCACCAGCAGCCAGGAAATTAAAAGGCGTATTGCCATGGGAAAGTCTGCTGTTAGGGACCTTTCTGAAGTACTGAAGAGCAATAGTGTCACTCTGGAGACCAAGGTGCACCTGATACAGGCCATAGTCTGTAAATTACTTGTTATGTATCAGAGAGTTAGACAATGACTAGGGAGAATAGAAGGAGAATTGATGCCTTTAAGCTGTGGTTCTGAAGAAGAGTACTGAATATACCATGGACTGCTAAGAAAATGAGCAGGTTCATCCTGAAGAGGGTTAAACCAGGCTGCTCCTTGGAGGCAAGGATTCTGAATCTTTGTCTGACATACTTCAGACATGTTGCAAAGAGGGACCGGTCCTTGAAGAAGGAGGAAGTCATGCTTGGGAGGGTGGAGGGACAGCGCAGGAGGAAAAGGCCCTCTATGAGATGGATTGATTCAGTGACAGGGGTAATCGGGGTGGGTGTGTCACAGACAGTGAGATTGGCACAGGACAGAGCAGGGTTTAAGGCTGTTGTACATAGGGTTACTATGAGTCACAGGCAACTTGACAGCACATAACAACCACAACAACAATGTCAAAGGACAACTGAAAACACCTCATAAGGGTTTTCAGTGGCTCATTTATCAAAAATAAATCATCAGACCTTTCTTTCAGGGCACCTAATGGGTGTAATTGAATCTCTAAAGTTTTTGTTAGCAATGGAACTCATTGTTAACTTCATTAGCAATGAAGAAAAAAAGAAGCTAGAATTTCTTTTTATGACTATAACTCTTTATTTTTTATGTCTCCAAAGAGAGGATTTTCCAACATATAATTAACTTGTTTGTTGTTGGTGTGTACTGCAGATGGAACTAACCCATAACTGACCCTCTGATGGGTTTTGATAAGTAGTTAATTGCATGGAAGAAAATTGCTCATCCTTCTCCCACATTGCAGCTGGTGGTCTCGAAATGCATGTCTTCTGGATTGCAGCACAGCTTCTTGCCACTAGACCAACAGTGTTTCCTCATAATTAATTTTTGTTGTTGTTTTTGTTATGTGCCATCGAATCACCTGCAACTCACAGTGACCCTATGTACAACTCTGAAGCCTGCCCTGTCCTGAATCAGTCTTACTGACTCCAATACACCTACCCCTGTTGCCCCAGTTACTATATCAATTCATCTCATTCAGTGTCTCCCTCTCCTGTGCTGTACCTCCACCTGTCACAGAATGATGTCCTTCTCCAAGGATTGATTTCTCTTGGCCATGTGCCCAATGTACGTGAGACAGAGCTTCACAATCCTTGCCTCCAAGGAGAAACTTTTAATTGTAGTGTTACAAGGAAATTCCTTTGAGCTGTGGTGCTGGAGAAGAGTCTTGAACATACCATGGACTGCTAAGAAAACAAATTGGTCTGTTTCGGATAAGATGAAACCAAGTTTCTCTTTGGAGGCTAAGATTTTGAAGCTCTGTCTCACTTAAATGGGGCACATGGCCAGGAGGTCCTTGGAAAAGGACATCATGATCAGAATGGTGGAGGGACAGCTCAGGACAGGAAAACCCTGGATGAGATGGATTGATATAGTATTCAGGGCAATGCAGGTTGGTGTGTCGAAGTCAGTGAGACTAGCTCAGAACAGGGCAGTCTTCACACCTGTTGTATGTAGGGATGCTATGAATTGCAGGTGACTCGGTGGCACATAACAACAACAAGAAGAAGGAGAAACTTGGTTTCACCTTCTCCAAGACAGACCAATTTGTTCTTCTGGTAGCTCAAGACTCTTCTTCAGCACCACAGCTCAAAGGCATTGATTCTTCGTCTGCCATCCTTAGTCATTGTCGAGCTCTCTGATCATAGCAAATAATTATGAAGACCATGGAGTTGATCAGGCACGACTTAGCATCTAGGCAAACATCACTGCTCTCAGACTTCCCCAGTGTAACTAGTCTATTGATTTCCTGAGTACTGGTGCCAAAAGTGCTGATTGTGGAGATGAACAAGCTGAAATTGTTAACAGTCTCAATCTCTCCTCCATCCATCATGGTTCTGTCAAATGACACAGTGGTAAGAATCTTTGTCTTCTTGATGTTGGGCTTCAATGCATATTTAAGACAATAGTCTGTGGCCTTCCACAGCAAATGCTTCAGGTACAAATTGCTAAATAGGAAGCATCTTAATTTTCCAGTCTTCCTGCATGGAAAGAGCAGAATTATGGTTAGGAGACTTCTCCAAGAGCCCTCATTTTCTCCATGGTTACTCTTGCCCAGCCTGAGGCTCAATGCCCTCAGTGCTCCTAGAAACTCTCTTTGACTTTCTATTTAGAAGCCATTGTGGTCCAAGTAAGTAAAGAAATATTCCCATTCCAAATGTGGACAAAGCAGTTTACTTCTTTCACTTCCCACTGGGTATAAAACATAGATTCAAAGTCCTACCGTCAACACCGCCCACCACCAGTTGCCACAAAGTTGACTGTGACTCACAGTAAGCCCATACACGACAGAGCTGAGCTGTCCTTTACAACCATTTCCACCACCTGGTGATTGCAAACAAATTTCCAAGAGGAATAAATCTTTTTCCTGTCTCTCCTTAGCAGGACTAGGCAAGAGAATAAAGACTCAAGTAGGGAAACTCAGTGATAAATGGTAGAGTATCCATTCACCTGAAGGTGGCCCCTTAACTTTTCATCTTAACTTTTTCTCTTTTCTCATTCTTCAGAGTAGCTCTGGTTGTCTAGTAGGTTGTCTAGAAGTTGTGCTGCCAACTTAAAGGTAGGTGGTTTGAATCCACCACCTGCTTTGTGGGGGGAAATTGGTTCTGACTCAAAGGTAAAGAGAAGATTTTCTTGTTTTGTTTTGTTTTGTTTTTTCCTTAGAGGATCAAGAGGTTAAATTAGAAAGACTCCAACCCAAGCTGTGTTTTCAATGTGTGGCCTAAGAGCTCTAGGCCCTGAAATGAGTTAGGCTGCAGGCATGTAGAAATATGAGCTTCCTAGAGAAGAAAGATAAGAGTGATGATAGGTAGATAGCTGCTACTTCTTAGAGAAAATAAACAACACCTTCTCCCACCTTCCTAAACTCCAGGATAGCTGTTTATGCATGTTCTGTTTTCTCCCTTCTTATGCTTGAATCTGTTCAGGAATCTCACATTCCAGACTCTGTGGGGCCATATCATGTCAAAATGGCAATATACCACGTCCCAGAATGTGACATCTCTGGATGTGTCAGGTGGGAGTGCCAGGTATTAGATAGCAAAACTAGCTTCATGTTGCTTCATCATGGAGTCACGGGGCTCAGAACATTAGGTGGTGTGTTTCAAAATTATTGAAAGTAAAATGCACTTTACAAATAGATGCATAGTGGAGTTCCTAGATGGTACTCAGTGAAGCACTTGGTTGTTAACCAATGTCACTGCAAGTTTTCTTTTTGAGGTAATTAAATACAAATTATTGGCATAGTTCTCAGAGGTAGAAATAGTTCTAATAATATACCATTGCTTTTGTGTGTCATCAAGTTGATTCTGACTCGTATCGACTGGTCTCACGTGACAGAGAAGAGCTACCCTCAGAAGGTTTGCTCGGCTGCCATTCGTGGGGGAGATTGCCAGATGGTTCTCCTGCAGATCCGCCAGCTAGATTTAAATCTGCAATCTTTCTGGCTAGAAATTGAATGCTTAACTAGTGCATCACCAGGGATCCTTTATTGAGACCTCATAGTCCAGAAATTTAGTACTCTGTAGACTAAGTTCTGGAAATTAATTTATACTGAGTCATTTACTTTCATGGGGATTCTTTTTTCTTGTTAGCTTTTTGTTTCAACTGTCAGGACTGGGGTCATATCTTAATATAGATAGCCTTTGATTTGTTTTTCTTTTAATTTATTCATTCATTGTTGCACATATTCCTTCTTTATCTTCCCCTTTTCTAAGTCCATTATGCAATGCACCTCTTATTTCAGATTGTTGTCATACATAGGACGCCTAATCATATATTCCTTTCAGACACTTCTTCCCCTCATCTATTCCAATGCAGTGTTCATTATATGTCCACATTTTCCTATTCTCCTCCAATCCCTATGTCAAGCCTGTTTGATAATAATAATAGTAATAGTAATAATAATAGCAGTTTTATACAGTCTTTGCCTTTTTGTTACTGAGATATTTCAGTCATCATAATGTCCTCAAAGCTTACTCTTGTGAAATGTTTTATGAGTTCATTATTTTTCAGTACTGCATAATATTTCATTGTATGACTGTACCATAGCTTTTCTATTCATTCATTGTTTGGTAACATGTGGCTTGCTTCCATTTTGTTGCTATTGTGAATAATGGACTCCTCAACATAATGAAAAACCTACAACCATGAGAGAATAAAACAGATGAATGGGACCTTATAAAAATCAAATCCCTATGCATATAAAAAAACTTCTCCAACAAGGTAAAAAGGAAACACACAGACTGGGGGAAAAAATTAGACCATGAAATATCTGATAAAGGTCTCATACCTAAATTTTGTATAGGACTCCAGAACCTTAACCAAAAAAAGGTAAACGGTAAACAGCTCAATCACAAAATGGTCACAGGATTTGAATAGACACTTCACCAAAGAAGATATTCAGATTTCAAACAAACATATGAAGAAATGTTCAAAATCTCTAGCTATCAGAGAGATGCAAATCAAAACAATTAGGAGATATCATCTCACCACAGCAACAATAGCAAAGTTCAGCAAGACAGCAAATAACAAAGGTTTGTGAGATTGTGGAAAGATTGGAACCCTGATTTGCTACTGTGGGAATGTAAAATGGTACAACCACTATGGAAGGTAGTCTGCTGTGTCCTCAAAAAGTTGAAAATAGAAATACCATTTGACCCAGCAACTCCAATGCTGGGAATATACCCTAAAGAAATCAGAGCATGACACACTCATGTTTATGGACAGTCTTTGAAAGGATCTTGTTAGGCACAAACAAAATAAAAAAAAAAAAAAAAAAAAGCAAAGAAAAAAAATTGCTTTCCTGTCAATTCTCAGTCTGTAGCTCCGTGTGTAGAACTATGTGTAGAACTATGTTCCACACGATTTTCAGCAAGAGTTTTGGGAAGCAAAATCCCAAAGACTTGCTTCCAAGATGTCCGTAGGTAGACTGTGAATCTTCAACCTTGCAGCCAATTGCTTAACCACTTGTACCATCCAAGGATGCCAAAAAACATCAAAAAGCTCCACAAATTGGAAATTGTTAAGAACCACGCACGTCTGTGCTTTAATGGCTTGAGACTTCAATTGGAGCAATAGGGATTATAGCTTAAACAGTCGCAAAGTGTAAACCAGCTGATACTGCCTCTACACACATACCAACCAGGCACTGGGCAGAACTGAGGCAGGGTAATAAACACAGTTTGTCATTAAAACAGGAGTGGGGAGGAAAAAACCATGCACAGAATAACAAAACAAATGTTCTTTCCTCACAAAGCCTGTAGGAGTCACAGATACAGAAAATGTTCTTGCTTCAAAAAACAAAGAGAGTGCAAACTGGTAAGCACCTCCATGAATCAGGCTCTGAAGACTGCCTGGTCCTTCATGATTTTCATGGGAAAATGTTTTTAAGAAAATACTTTAAATTTAAAAAGTAAAAAAAAAATATCATCTTCCCAAAGAACTGAATAATACAAACACCAAAAGGTTAGAAACATTTACCCTCCCCTCAGGTACTAGCCTGGTGATGCTATTTTATCTACAGTAAACTTTTCCTCATGTGTGAGGGACTAACTAGATTCCAGCAGGAAAGGGCTTGGTACAAAAAAAGATATTTAATAAGAGTTTATCACACAAATAAGGAAAATGAAATATTTTGTGGGAATTGAAAAGGAAAAGTGAAGAGCAGTAGGAAATGAATGATCTAAACTCACTTCAAGAAAACAGGCAGATACTGGTTCTTGTGATAATAAAACAACTACTAGCGTATGTGTGCCGATTATTGTGTTAAGAACCTCAAAATTACTATATCCTTGAACTATCACAATAATCCTATGAATAAATAGCTGTCACTAACTCTATTTCATAACAAACTGTGACTAACATAGTGAAGAATGAGAATTCCAGAACCTCTAATTATGCTTATTGACTGAAAAGAGCAAGACCTCATGGTTTAAAATCAAGAAATGTGTGCATCAGGGCTGTGAGCTTTCTCCATATCTATTCAATCTGTTTGCTAAATAAATCTTTCGAGAAGCTAAACTTTTGAAGAAGAATGTGACATCAGGATAGGGGGAACCATCAACAATCTATGTTATATTGATAACATAAGTTTGTTTGCTGAAAGTGAGAAAGATTTGCTGTGCTTACTATATAGAAGATCAAGGACTATAGCCTTCAATATAGATTGCGTCTCAACATTGAGAAAAAAATCCTCACTAGTGAACCAATGAGCAATATCATAATAGATGGAGAAAAGATTGAGATTGTCAATGATTTCACCTTACTTGGATGCACAAACACACTTGGCACTAGAAGTCAAGAAATCCAAAGATTCTATGACGGAAGTCATAGAATCAGGGACATCCCTAAAGTCCCTAAAGTCTTAAAGACTATCAGTTTAAAGACTAAGATGCACATATTTCAAGCTGTAGTTTTTCTGATCACCTGCTATGTGTCTGAGAGCTAGATGATGAATATGATTGACAGAAGAATTGATGCCTTTAGACTGTGGTGTTGGAGAAGAGTACTGACTGTCTCATGGACTCAAAAGGAAAAAATATGCTATGTCTTGGAGAAAGTGCAGCCAGAATGTTACTTGGAAGCATGTATGAAGAAGTTTTGTCTCAAATACTTTGGGCATGTTGCTGGGAGAGGTTAACTCTTGGCAAGAGACATCATTCTTAAAAAGGTGGAGGGTCATCCAAAGAGAGGATGGCCCTTAACCAGATGAATTGACACACTGACTGAGGCAATGGGCTCAAGTATGTTGGGAATGGTAAGGATGGCACAGGGTAGAGCGGGGTTCAGATCTGTTGTTCATAGATTCACTATGAGTTGTAATTGACTTGAGGATACCTAACAACAATACAGAAATTCAATAATTTGTCCAATAAGTGGCAGAACTAGGTTCAGAATCAACATTATCCAACTTTCAGAGTCTGTGCTTCTTAAACCATTGTATTCTACTGTCTGCCAATTTAAAAAACCTCTTACAATTTAGTTAATTAGGACCCTGGGAGGAAGTTTTTGTTTTAGTTTTGTTTTCCCAAAAGTTAGCTAGAAATAAACTATAACTTCAACATGCATTATTGTGTGATGAATGAGGTTTGTCATCGATCTAGTTTTGGCAGTGTTAGAGTCTTCATTTAACAAACATATATTCATTTATTCAAGTCTGTTTGGCATGTACAATATGCCAGATTCTATACTAAATAAATAAAGATGTGGAAAGAAAAGACACAGGCGCTGTCCATAGTAGAAAGAAAAGACTTGTTAATGAGCTATCACTACAGCCCTGAGAAAGAGCTGTGATAGATTAGTGTAAGGAGTTGTGCTGCCAACCTAAAGGGATGTGGTTCAAATGCACCAGCTTCTCAATTAGAGAAAGACAGATAATCTCATCCTGTGTGATTTACTGCCGTTAAAAACCTGCTGGAGCTGGAAGTTGGTTCTTAATTAATGGTACACAACAACATAGCCCTCTTGGCACACTGGTTCATGCTCAGCCACAAACCAAAAGTGAACCCACCAGCAACTCTGTAGCAGAGAAGATGTCATTTGTTCCGGCAATGATTGTCTACTGTCATTGAGGTAATCTCTCCTTGTAGTGATCCTCCATCAGGATTCCAAGACTGTAAAATATTGTGAGAGGAGATTGTCCATCTTTCCCCAATGGAGCCATGTAGTTGTTAAGTGCAATTGAGTTGCCTATTAGTCACAGTTACTCTGTGCACAATAGCTCTGAACCCTGTCCTATCCTGAGCCAGTCTCACTATCTAAGACACATCTACTCCCATTCATTAACCCAGTTACTTCACCAATCCATCCCTTCACCCTTCCAAGAACGATGTCCTTCTCGGACTGGTCCTTCCTGGAAATATACCCAAAGAATGTCAGATGGAGTTCAAAATCCTTGCTTCAAAGGATTTGATTTTAGCTTCTCCAGGCCAAATCTGTTTGTTTTCTTGGCAGTCTATGGAATATTCAACACTCCAGCACCACAACCCAAAGTCATCGATCCTTCTTCTGTCACCTTTCATAATTATCCAGCTCTCTCATGTATATAGCAAGTAATTGCAAAGATCATGGTCTGGATTAGGTGAATCTTAGTCTCTAAATTGACATTGTCGCTCTTTAGAACTCTGTGGAGGGCCGTAACAGCAGATTTTCCCAAAGTAATTCATTTTTTTAATTCTTAACTGCTGGTGCCAAGAGGGTTGATTATGGAACCAAGCAAGTTGAAATTGTTAAGCTAAGCTTAATTTCCAGTTACCTCGTTTAATTAAGGTGGACACTTTGAAAGCTTTCTGAATTCTAAAGAATGCTTACAGCATTATATTCTATATCTCACTCTATTCTCAATGTTTCTGAAGGTGATTCACATGTTGATTAGTATATTATCATTTTTGCTATATGCTAGTAAATTTTTCCTCATAGCAATCATATATGAGTGACATTGCCTTACAAAGTTTTATAGACTGTATTTTTTAAAAAAGAAAATTATTCTGATTTATCAAAGATTAAATACATTGTTTTTCACAAAATATCCCTACCAATTACTTAACCCCACCCACTCATAAAATTGTGCAACACTATGATTAATACTCTATTCCCCCATCCAACTTCACCTCTCTATTTCCACTGTACTCACACCTTGGATCCTCAGACTTATTCTGCAATAATGGTTTTATACAGCATTTGTCCTTGTGGGTCTGAGTTCATTCATTCAGCAGAATGCTCTCCAGTCCCTCTCAAGTTAGGCTGTTGTTGTTGTTGTTACGTGCTGTCGAGTTGTCTGCAACTCATAGCGACCCCCTGTACAAGAGCCCTAAATCCTGCTCTATTCTGTACCAACCTCATCATCTCTGACACACCTACTCCCACTACCTCAATTACTGAATTGATCCATCTCATCAAGGATCTTCCTCTCCTGTGCTGTCCCTCCACTTGCTCAAACATGATGCCCCTCTACATGGTCTGGTCCCTCCTTGTAACATGGCCAAAGTATGTCAGACAAAGCCTCAGAATCCTTGCCTCCAAGGAGCATCCCGGTTTCATCTTCTCTAGGACAAACCTGTTTGTTCTCCTAGCAGTTCATGGTATATTCAACACTCTTCTCTAGCACCACAGCTCAAAAACATAAATTCTCCTTTTGTCATCCACCTTCACTGTCCAGCTCCCTGATGTATAGCATACAATTGTGAAGAATATGGCCCAGATCAGTCTCCAGCCTGATGTCATTGCTCTTCAGTACTCTGGAGAGGTCCCTGACAGCTGACTTTTCCAATGCAATTAATCTCTTGATTTCCCGGCTGCTGGTACCTAGAGTGTTGTTGTGAAGCCAAGCAAACTAAAATTGTTAACAATTTCAATCTCTTCACCATCCATGCTGATGGTACAGTGGTGAGAATCTTTGTTTTCTTGATGTTGAGCTTCAATCCATATTGAAGGCTTCAGTCCTTGACCTTCTGCAACAAGCACTTCAGGTCCTCCTCAGTTTCAGCAAGCAGGCTTATGTCATCTGCATAATGCAGGTTGTTGATAAATCTTCCACCAAACCTGATGCCACATTCTTCCTTGTACAGTCCAGTGTCCCAGATAATCTGTTCTGCATACAGATTGAAAAGGCATGGAGACAGAATACATCCCTGGCAGACACCCTTCCCGATTTTGGACCACGCAATGTCTCCTTCCTCTGTAGTTTACAAAATCATTGCTCCTGCATCCTGTATAGTATTCCATTGTATAAATGTATCACAACTTCTCAATCCATTTGTTTGTGTTTGGACATCTGGGTTGTTTCCATATTCTTGTGACGGTGAGTAATGCTGCTATGAACATTTGTGTACAAGTTTCTGTTTTGAGCCTCAGTTCTCATTTTCTTGGGGTATATTCCAAGCAATGGAATAGCTGGGTCATATGGAATGTCTATGTTCAGCTTTTTGAGGAAGCATCAAATTGCTTTTCAGAGAGGTTGTATCATTGTACAATCCCATCAACAATGTAAAAGAGTTCCTATCTCACAACATCCTCTTATTACTTGCTGTCCTGTTAAACTTTTTCAATGCTACTGGAGTGAAATCATATCTCATTGTGGTTTTGATTTATATCTCTCTTATTGCCAGTGATTTGGAACATTTCTTCATATGTCTGTTGGCCATTTGAATATCTTCCTCTGTGAAAATTCTTTCCATGTATTTTGTCCATTTTCTAATTGGTTTATGAGATTTTTTTTCTTGTGGAAGCCCAGGAATATTCTACAAACTTTCATTATGAGACTCTTGTCTGAGATGGTATTGCCAAATGTTTGTTCCAGTCAGTAGGTTTTCTTTTCACCCCGTTGAAAAAAGTTTTTGATGCGAACAGAGATCTAATCTTCAGAAGGTCCCATTCATCAATTTTATCCTCTTCAGCTTGTACATTTCTGGCTGTATTTGGCATAGACTCTATTTTTATGTGAACTGATTTCCAGGCCTTTCTTCTCTAGAGTCACTAGATAGATTTGATGCTAATTTTTCAATTAGTATTCAAACACATAACCACTGTCCTATCCAGGGTTGTACATAGTGGATTTGTCAATGCAATATGTCTTTTGATTTCTTGACTGCTGCTTCCATGAACATTGACTGTGAATCCAAATGAAATCATATCTTTGACAATGTTACTATTTTCTTTATTTGCTCTGTTAGCCTAGTGGCTAGAAGCTGCACTGCAATCCTGAAGGCATGTGGTTCGAATTCACCAGCTGTTCTACCACGGGAGATGGATAGGCAATCTCCTCCTGTGTAGTTAACAGCCCCTGAAAACCCCTTAGAGGTCAGCAACGTGTCAGTTCCAACTTGATAGTACATGACAACAACATTTATCATTATGTTTCTTATTGGTAAGTTTGTGGGGTTTTTATAAAATGTGATTTTAATAAAAGTTCACAGAAAATTTGAATTTTTCATTCATTCATTGTTGCACATTGTTCTCCCTACCCCTCCTAGTTCAATTTTAAAAAATCATTTATTGTTGTATAATTTTGTCCCTCCTCACTCCATCCCTCCCTAAGTCCACTTTGCTATGCATCTCTTATTCTGGCCTGTTGTAATACAAATAATACCTAATTATATATTTCTTTTAAACATTTATTTTCTCCATCTCTTCCAGTGCAGTGTTTATTAATTATCTCCACCTTTCTTAGTTTCTTCCCAACCCCCTATGTCAGCCTGTTTTATAACAATGGTGTTATGTAGTATTTGTCCTTTTGTGACTGAGTTATTTCACTCAGTATAATGTTCTCCAGGGTCACCCATGTTGTGTAATATTTTATGAGTTTTGTTTTTCAGTGCCTTACAGTATAGTATTTCTCTGTGTGAATATACCATAGTTTTTCTATCCATTCATTTATTGATGTGCATTTGGGTGGCTTCCATTGCTTCACCATTGTGAAAAATGCAGCCATAAACATGGGTGTGTATATATCTGTTTGAGTGACAGCTCTGGTTTCCTTAGCAATGAAATTGATGACAAACAAACGCATGAAGAAATGTTCAAAATCCCTGACTCTTAGAGAGATGAAAATTGATAACAACTATGCAATATCATCTCACCCAGTAACAATAGCAAAATTCAACAGAGCAGCAAACAACAAATGCTGGTGAGGTTGTGGAAAGACTGGAACTCTTATTCACTACTGGTAGGACTCTAAAATAGTGCAACTATGGAAGGTGGTACAGCGGTATGGTGCTTTCTCAAAAAGTTGGAAATAGAAATATCATTTGACCCAGGTTACTGTGGTAAAATATTTGACATTTTGTTTGACATTTTTGGTGTTTGGGTTTTTGGGGTTTTTTCCCCCCATTTTCTTAGGTGAAAGTGAAATCCACACAGAGAGCTGGAATCTTAGATCATCATCAGTATCTGCTCACTCCTGCTCTCCTTTCCTGCTGACAGCATGCTGTCAGGTTTGGGTTCATCCCTACCTTTCCAGAGGTCCTTTACCCCTTTTCCCTCTTTTATTCTTTTTTGCCTTTACCTTTTACTAGCTATGCATCTGTCTTATTACCTTAATAATGGTTTACTTTTTTAGTTTCTTCAAGTCATCTCCTTGGAATAATTAATAGCAACTGGTTAAGAGAGAAAAAGAACTCTGGTTTTAGCACGTTTTAGATAGGTCTTAGAGAAAGTGCAGCCGGAGTGCTCCTTAGAGGCAACTGTGCCAAAGCTTCGTCTTACACGGACAAGACTATTGTTATTTCATTGTTAAACAAATTAATAGCAGAGGCAATCATGTGAAGATTGTGATTTTTAAAGGTTCTTCTGATTATTCCTTTATAATAAAAATATGGAGCACTTCACACACACAAATTTTCATTAGTAAATACTTCAAGTCATCATCACTTTCAATAAGCAAAGATAAATCATCCATATATCTTAAACTGTTAAAGAGTCTTCCTCCAGTTCAAATGCTACATTCTTCTTCATGTAGTCTGGCTTCTCGATCATTTTCTCAAAATACTGATTTAAGCATACACCTAGCACACACTTTTTTTCTGATTACAAACCCACAGTATCTCATTGTTCTGCTCAAACCACTATTTCTTGGTCTTTGGACAGATTCTGCATGGAATTCCAAAGTGTTTGAAACTTCCATTTTTCTTAATGTTATATATTCTTTGTTACAATCCAGGAAGTTAAATGGGGTTATTTTTTTCAGTCAATAAAATACAAGTAAATATCTGTCAGGTATGTTCTATGTTCAGTCAAGATAAATCTGTTATCAGAGAGCACCATCCCTAGTTCCATTTCCTCTTCAGACAGCTACCTGTCCATGGATTGTATCAACAACTTTTAAATTATTTAAAAATTTATTTGCATATGAAACTAGTACTATTGTCAATAAATTCCATATTCTTTTAGCTCGTCTTACTTGGAATGCACACAAATATGGTTCTTTTTCAGTCAGTTGGTCAGGTAGCTATCTTTCAAATTTCTGATTGTAAGTAAACAAATGCTGGATTTGTTTATTTAAATATTTCACCTTGCGTTTCACAAATCTCTGTATACTTGCTACTCACAAATGTCTTCAGTATTCAATACAACAGATTCTTGATCAGATGCTATTTCCTGAAATTACTGAATTTTGATAAAATCTTTTTGGTACAGTGACTCTATGTTTTTCTCCCATTTCATTTAAAGCTTTATTGGATCTTTTAATATTGCGCCTTGCAGCTTTGGTTTTCTCATTTGTACTTTTTAGCTTAAGCAATTATGAGGATATTTTTTCCTTTTAGTCTTTTAAGTCTTGATACATTTCATAATAATAATTTCATCATCTCTTGTGAGGTCTTTCAAGTCATTATTTCTTGCATTTGCTTTAGCTGCTTTATTAGCAAGTTTTGGCCTCTTCTGAGATCCATTTTGGGCCTTTCTTTCTCACCTTTTAATGAACTTTTGTTTTCTTCATATGTAATGTTTTTGACTGAAGCAGTTGTACAAATAGAATAAGAAAATCCTGTATGGTTCAAAATTGACAGAGGAGTGCTGAGAGATGTGTCCTTTCTCCATACCTTCTATATGCAGAAAAGATCATTTAGGGGATTGGACTTTATGAGGAGGAATGTGGCATCAGAATTGGAGGAAGACTCATCAACAACCTGAATTATGAAGATGATGCATCTTTGCTTGCCAAAACTAAGAAGGGCCTGAAGCATTTTCTGCAGAAGGTCAGGGACTGCAGTATTCAATATGGATTGAAGTTTAAAAAAAGAAAAGAAAGATTCTCATCACCAGGCCAATTGGAAGCATCATGATAGATGGAGAAGAAATTGAGGTTCATCTTGCTCGCATCCACAATCACTACTCTTGGCACTAGCAGTCAGGAAGTCAGAGCATGGGTTGCCTTGGGAAAGTCTGTTGTCAGGGACCATGCCAGAATCCTAAAGAGCAACAATATCAGTCTAGAGACTAAGGTGCACCTGATCCAGGCCATGATCTCTCTATAGCTTGCTGTACATCTGAGAGATGTATAATTACTAAGGATGACAGTAGGAAAACTGATACCTTTGAGTTGTGGCACGGGAAAAGAGTATTGGACATACCATGGACTGCCAAAAGAACAAACAGACTTATCCTAGAGAGGGTGAAACTAGGTTGCTCCTTGGAGGCAAAAATTTTGAAACTCTCTCTCATGTACTTTGGGTATGTTTCCAGGAGGAACCCAGTCCTTTAAGAAGGACATCATGCTTAGAAGGATGGAGGGTCAGTGCAGGAGAGGAAGATCCTGGGTAAAATGGATTGACACGTAACTAGGATAATGAGGGTAGGTGTGTTGGAGACAGTGAGATTTGGCTCAGGATAGGACAGGGATCAGAGCTATTGTTCACAGGGCCACTTTGAGTCATAGGTGACTGAACGGCGCATTCTAACAACAATGTTCTTGATGTCCTCTGGTATACATACTTCATCAATGTTTGGATTGTTTTATAGTAAGAGACTATTTTCGTATTATTTTCATCATTTGGGCCTTATTTTAATAATCTTTTTTAAAGGATATGTTTACTGAAGTAAAAATGCAATCAAGAAGGGGACATTATCCACTGAGGAGAAGGAGCCTGAGGTGAAAAGAAAACCTCCAAAGAGTGTACTGGGAATGATCCAAGGGAAGATCTAAGGAAAGATACTGTTGCTGTTGTTACTTACTATGGAGCCATAACCGACCTATATCTGACCCTCCAATAGGTTTTCAGAGTCTGTGAATTGTACCAGAAGAGACTGCCCATTTTTCTTCCACAGCACACCTGGTGGATTTGAACTATGTGCCTTCAGGTTGACAGCAAAACTCCTTCCTATTAAGCCATCAGGGCTCCCTTGAAATAGAATGCATTAGATTCAGAGATAGAAACATATTTGCGTAGAAGAGGAAGAAATGAAGGAAGAGACAAATCAAGGAAGGAAGATGGCTGATAATACTAAAAGTTCTGAAAAAAATGGTGGAGTGGCTCCGATTTATAAAGTGGGCTGGAGGTGGTTTCGTGACATTAGGTGAGGTGCCTGGTGATGGTGGTGAGTTTGGGGGGAAGCCTGGGAAAGATTAGAATGGCTGGTTTCAGACTGTGCTCAGAAAAGATGAGAGGAGTTTCTCCAGGTTATAACCCCTAATTAAGGTCATTCTAGCTGAGAGAACCAGCAGGCTTTACCGTTCCTGGATCCCCACTCCAGGCTTCTAGGCTTCCTTGTGCCAGCACACCCTTGGCTTACTCCAACCACAATCCTTTGTTTCTATAGCATCCCTGGGGATAAGAAGGTGAGGTAGGGCTAATGGGTGGATGGCCTGTGACTGCAGCTACTAACAATGCTGCTTCCGGGCATTTTGGCCCTGGAGGAATAAGAATTTTTTTTTCCTTTAAGAGAAAGAGAACAGGCAAGGTTCTCTAAAGCATTCTAGAAATGTCTGCACCACCTCAGGTCCAAAGTCTTTCTTCAAAGTCTTTCCCCAAAGCCTTTCTTGGGCCAGTTAAGAATGATCAGATCATATGTCTTTATTTTGTAGTCTGAAAGTGTAGCCAGCAGCTTATTAGTAATGATTTCAATACTACAGAAATTGTCTTCAGCAATTCAGCAACTGTCTTCCTCCCAAAACTTGGGAGGAAGGAGAAAGGAGACAAAAAAAAAAAAAAAGGGAAAGGAGCTGGTACTAGTGAGTTTTGAATCTTGGAATGAGGTGACATAAGGAGAAAATGTGCCATGGGTTCAAAACAGAAAGTTTGTCATTTTATTTAGATTGTGAGGAACTCTGAGAAGTGGAAGGAGTCTCCACAATTTCTAACTGGAGGCTGGCCAGGAGAAGGACTGTCATGTATACAAGTCTTCAAATTTTATTCGAGTGTAATTGCAACATCTAAGGAAGATTTGTGTTCTGGAGGAGCATCCAATCACATTTGAGGAGACTGGCACAGGTTAGCCCTGCCAAGTTAGCCAAAGAAGAGTTATACCAGATGAAGTTCAGGCAAAAGGACATGATCTGGTATGAACCTGTCTATAATGGGAAGTGGAGGTTCCAGGACAACTACAACAAGCAAAAAGGGAACTGAAAGCCTAATATCTAAGAACATCATCGCTGTTTGCCATAGAGTCAGAAACATAGACTCAGGGTCCCATAGCTGACTTTCCAGCAGCAGGTTTTCAGAGGCAGTACACAAAAGAATATTGTCACGCAACTTCTTAACATCAGGACACCAGAGCCCTCCCTCTATGAACATATGTTGTGTTGCCATCGATTGCCATCAAGTTAAGCATGACTCATAGTGACCCTATGAACAAAAGAGACCTGAAGCCTTCTAGAACTATTGTCGTTTCTCCAGAGGCATGTTGTTTAGGAAGTGGATGCCACTCCTGGGATGAACAGGGATCTTTCAGGTGGCCCAGGCAACTCAGTGCTTCCTCCTCTCTGCCTTTGTTTTACTTAACATGCTGCATCATCAATTATTGTCATCCATCTAAGATACATGTGCGCTCTCTCTCTCTCTCTCTCCCTCACAAACACATACACCACACACACATTTTTTTTTATCCTTTGCTGAATTGTCAGTGTCAAGAACAGTGTCAAGAATAGGAGAAGTTCAGTAAATATTTGTCACTGTTTGTTTAGTCTAGTCTGAATCCTTCATTTCACCAATGAGGTTGGAAAAAAAAACCCAGCAGTCCAAAGAAGGGAAGAGGAGTTTCAAGCTTCTAAACTTCCTAGGCTTACAATGCCTAGAGGTCTGGACCGAATATGAGGACAACCCCTACTGGTTGTGAAGGCAACCAATATGACGTTGCCGATTAGTTCAGTTGTGAAGCTTTTTGTTTTCTTTATGTTGACATATAATCCATACTGAAGGCTGTAGTCGTGGATCTTTTCCCAGTAAGTCCTTCAAGTCTTTGTCACTCAATGTTATTGCATAGTCAATGCAATACAAGTAAATATCCTTCTGACGTTTTTCATTTTTAGCCAACGTCCATGTGATAGGTGCAATAATATTCCACATTCCATAGTCTGATCTGAATCTACCTGAATTTCTATCCTTTCCTGGTTTCCTATTTCCTATTGCTCCTTTAATTTTTAATGCTCTTCAGCAATATTTAACTTGCAGATTATATTAATGATATTATTTATAAATTACAACAATTATATGGGTTTTGTTTTTATTGGGCACAAATATGGGTCTTTTTAAGTAGGTTGGCCAGGTAGGTATCTTCCAAATGTCTTGTGAGAGAAATTCACACATATGGAATATTGTGAGCACATTCAGGGTTGCATCTGCTTTTTAGAACACCTTGTTTAGCATTCCGTCAATCCTGGTGCCTTTAAAAAAAATAAGTCTCCAATGCCTTCAGTGAAGCTTGGACTTTTTCCTTCAATGCCATTGAGTCTTGGTTATAGTCTTTTTCATGAAACTGTTCCTTCCATCTTTTGATGCTTACTGAATTATTCAATATTTTGTCCAAAGAATCCTTCAGTCTTACAGATTGAGGCTTAATTTTTCTTTGTTTCTTTCAGTTAGAGAAGTGCTGAACCTGTTTGGTTTTCTAACTCCATGTCTTTGTACATTTTGTTATAATGTTGTGCTTTATCTTCTCCAGCTGCCCTTCAAAATCTTCTGTCAGCTTCCTTACTTTAGCACTTCTTCATATCACTTTAGCTTCTCCGGGCTCTGGAGCAACTTTCAGACTCTCTTTTGATATTCATTTTGATCTTTTCTAATGACCTTTTTTACTTTCTTTATGTAAATCCCAAGGTAGAATGCGGAATTATACCTTTCCTCTTTTTTATTAAGAAATGTCCAAGTGCAGCAAAGCGCCGTTTGAGTCTGCCTGGATGTGTTCAGAAAGTAGGGTTACATGCTAGACCAACTGGCTGCATTGTGTATTAGGTACCAGGAAAAGTAAACTTTGGATTGAACCTTTGTATAACAACACATCCTCAAAGAAAGAAATGGCAATTATTTTTTCCTGAAATCACATTTGTCAAAGCGTTTCATCAGAACACTGTTGTTGTTCTTGTTGTTAGGTGCCTACGAGTCAAATACAACTCATAGCAAACCTATGAACAAAAGATCCCTGTTCTATCCAGTGCCATCCTCACACTTCCTGGCATGCAAGAGCCCATTGCGGCAGTCACCATGTCAATCCACTTGGTTGAGACTCTTCCTCTTCTTTGCTGATCCTCCACCCTTCCTAGCACCATGTCCCTCTCCAAAGAGTACCTAGTGGTTTCTTAGGAAGAAAAAAAAATTAAGCAGCTTTGTATCAGCCATCATGGTAACATAGTGATAAGAAGCTGCATTGCCAACCCGGAGGCATGCAGTTCAAATCTACCAACTGATCGATGAGCAATCTCCTCCTGAATGATTTACTGCCTCTGAGGGTCAGTTATGGGTTGTTTCTGACTGGATGGCGCACAATAACAATCTCTGTTCTAGAATTTGAGGAAAGGGAATAAAAATCTAGATTAATAAAGCACATCATTTTAAGGAAGGGAAGTAGTTTTATGTCTCAAAAAGGTGAACTAGTGCAATATTCTAAATCCCCCAAGAGACAGTCACCAAGTACTGTAAGTGCACTGAGAAATTCAGTTCAACTAGTTGAACTTTATTTAACCTAGTATTTTGCAAAATCGTCACCAGGGAACACTTTGTTCCACATAACACTTAGAACTATGGCTTTCAGATGTTTTCTTTCACAATATATTTTATTATTCTGGAATCTGGGTTAGGGCATTTTAAATCAGCATTTCATGCAACGAGATTTGATTCACAAGTATGTAAAGTGCACTTGCATCTACAGCTTTGATTCACCAATATGTACAGTGCACTTGGATCTACTATTTTTTGACAAGATGTTGCAATAGAACAATCAGAACTGCAGAATTCACTCAGAACACTTCAGTGCTGAGCTGAAGGATGAATTTGACTTAGCTCTGCATCGACTCTAAATGCACACTTTCATAAATACCCCAAAGCCTACATATAGCTACATATTTCAGAAAAATCTCCTTTCCCTTGGTCAAGCCTCAACTCTCTTTGCAGTATATTGATCCTACCCTTCACAGCATCTTGGAGTCGATTCAGCTTAGCACTCCTCCACAGCAATTATGTAATCTACAGCGGAAGCAAAAGTAAATTTTACATGGATTTGGCAACACATCTGTAAGTGATTTAAACCACACAGGTTGAGATATCTGACTCTGGAACTGGCATTTCAGAGAGCAATCTAAGATAACTGTTGAGAAGAGGCATTTGTATGGGATTACCTCGCGTTTCATCTTGATTCTCAAGGAGCACGCAGGGATGAGAAGGAGGGGTTTGTGGTTACTGGACCCTTGGAAGCCAAAAACCAAAGCCCTCCAAAACAGAGAAATTAGAAAATCTTATTGGGTTTTTTTTTTCCTGTTTTTAATCATTTAAATGATAAATTTCATTTAAATAGATGTTGTTTTATATAATTGCATGCTTTTTTTTTTAAAGTAACTTACCAGAAAAACAAGATAAACTGAAAACTCATTAGGAAAATAAAAAGGGGTGAAAGGGTATCAGAAACAAAACAGGATTCTGGGTTTTGCTTTCTGGTTCTGTTACTAGATGAGTAAATTACCTCATCTCTTTGAAGTCCTGGTTTTCTTTGTAGGAAAAAGTTGAGCAGGATTTGGTAACCTCCTTTGGTAAGGATCCTTGAAGGGGCAATGTTTAACTATTGACTAAAAGGTCAGCAGTTCAAGCCCATTATCTTCTCTGTGAGAGAAATGTGGAAGTCTGCCTTAATAAAAATTAAACCTAAATACTAAACTCAGTGCCATTGAGTCAGTCTGGGAATCCTCTGTTAGTTTCCTGAGGCTAAAATACTCATAGGAGGAGACTTAGAGCCTTGGAAATCCAAGGAAGCCATTCTACTCTGTCCTGCAGGGTTTCTCGAAGTTGCAATGGATTCAGAAGCAATAGGTTTGATTTTTGGTATAGATTGATGGTGGCACAATGGTTAAGTGCTGTACTACTAACCATAAGGTTGGCAGTTCAAACCCACCCAGCAGTTCCATGGGAGAAAGAGCAGGCAATCTGCTCTCATAAAGTTAAGTCAAGTAAAAGGCCACTGCTATTTGCCAATTGTGACTCACAGTAAAACTCCAACCCTCATCCCACCCAACCCCCATCTCCCCAACCAAGTTATTCCAAAGCAATAACTCTTCAGGAAGAGATTGCCCATCTTCCTTCCTCCTGTGTCAAGACTGATGAACTCACACCACACACCTTTTGGTTACCAGCACAGCATGTGATGCACTGGCCACCAGAGTGCCTTTTCATAAAGATTACAGAGTAGAAAGCCCTATGCCACAGTTCTGTGCTGCACACCTATGACTGTTAAGAGTTGAAATTAACACATTGTCACCAAACAAGAGAAACTTTCTAGGTTCCCAAGTGACACAGTTTGCATTTAAATACTAAATTAAGTATATTTCAAACTAGTCCAGTGGTGCCACAAAGACCTGGTGCTTGACGACTTTTATGCACATAATATAACTATGATTGCTGTAAATTAAGAGGAATTGAAGCACTCTAGTGGCCTAGTGCCAAGAAACTGTGCTGCAATCCTAAAGGTGCATGGTTCAAGGCTGCCAGTTACTCCACGGGACAAAGATGGGCAATCTCCTCCCAAGTGATTAATTGCCTCTGAAAACCCACCAGAGAGTCAGCTGTGGGTCAGTTCCAACTTGATGGTACACAACAACAACAATTGAATAAGGCAGAGTGAGTGGAAATGATTTTATGAAATACAGTGTATACAAATTTTCTATGCCAAATAAAATAAAAATTTTTAAAAAGACCAGTGCGGATTACATTGCAACATAAAGAAAACTAAATCCTTATTTCTGTATCAGTAGGAAACACTATCACAAACAGATAAATTACTTCAATTGTCAAAGATTTCATTTCACTTGGATCCATAATCAATTTCCATAGAAACATTAAGAAAGCTATGGCTCTCATTGGAAAATCTGCTAAGAAAATTTTAAAGAGCGACAACATAACTTTGAGGACTAAGGTATACCTGACTCAATTCATGGTTTTGGTAGTTGTTTCTTATGCATTTGAAAGTTAGACAATGAATTGGAAGTCACTGAATTATGGTGAGAGCAAACAGTATTAAATATACTTGGACAGCCAAAAGAAAAAAACAAGTATGTATTGTAAATACAGCCTTTGAATATTTCATCTTCCATACTTTGGCTACATTGTCAGGAGACGTCAGACCCTGGAAAAAGACATCATGCTTGGATAAGTGCTGGGTCAGTGAGGAAAGGAAGACTTTTTAATGGAAAGAACTGACCCAGTGACTGCTTAAGAAAGGTTTAAGCATTGTGGAGATTGTGAGGAGAGTTCAGGCTGTGCAGGGTTTTGATCTGTTGTATGTAGTGTAACTATGAATCAGATGGGCTCAATGATGTCTAACCTCAACAACAACGGCAGCAGCTGTATGGAAAAACCCTAAGGACATTAGAAAACAATTATACAGTCATTTAGGTCACAGTACAATATGTATAGGAGGTTCTTATTTGGGTCCATGTCAAGATTATATACAGGAAATAGATAGGCAGATAGGTACATAGGTAGAAAGATATAGGTAGATTGTTTGCTGGATATATGTACGATATCCCTGGACCTGGATGTAAGTGTGTGTGTGTGTGTGTGTGTGTGTGTGTGTGTGTGTGTGTGTATACTGAAGTATTTTTCTATGTATACTTTGAAAAGAAGTATCTTCAATATTAAATCTTAAAACTTATGGAGCAATTCTACTCAGTAACCCATTGGTTTGCCAAGAGTCAGCACCAACTTGGCAACAATGTTTTATTTTGTTCTGTTTGTCTTTAGAACCCTCTTACTGTCAATATTGTTCTGATTTGAAAAGAAGTCAAGAAACTGTTCTAAATAAAGATGAATGTAAACCAAGAATAAATGGAGTACTCTAGACAAAATAATTACTTTTGTTTCTTAGGATTTACTGGAAACGTATTAATGTGCCAAGCATTGTTCTAAGCTCTTCATATGTGTTACCTCATTTTTTTATATCTCATCTAATATCTCACATTATTATGAGTCTTACATCCCTATGAGGTAGGTGCTATTATTACTTTGTGGCTTCGTGAGATCAAGTGGTTTGGCCAGGGGAACATTGAGAGTGAGTGGTGAGGCCAGGTTTTGAATGTAGAAGTTTAACTCCATAACCACTGTGGCGCTGGTTTGCCAAAATATTAACCTGAATAGTAATAGACACTGCTGGTATGTGCCTCATTTTATTACATGAAATGTACGTAAATATAAATCCAAGACAGAAAACACAAATACCTACAGAGCAAAGGCTTCTAAAAGGAGCTTGATGCAGTAACAGCATGAAATCATCTAGCCAGGAGGACTAGAATTTTGTCCATGTGTGCCATAGGCACCTAACAGGCTGCTCCAGTGATGGTTAGCTTGGGTTCAAGAAAGAATGAAGTAAGCACAGAGTGAATCCCAGAGAGAGGATGCTGGCAGACTCCCATGATAAAGTAGTACGAGCCTGAAAATGGAAACTCTCCAAGGTACCAAGAAACCTAGAAGTCATCTATCAGACTTCCCACCCAAAGCAGACACTCCCGTTAGTACATGCTGGCTGGTGTTTACCCAGCCTTGGACTGCCAGTGCCCAAGGATAGGGCCTCCTCTGCTTCTCAGGCAGCCTTCTTTATTGATGGACACCCAAAAAGATAATTACAGGAAGTTTTGTTCCCTTAAGGAAGCAAAAGATATCTTGGGATAATTTCTACCATTGGTCCTGCTTCTGATACCTGTGTTCTTGAGGACTTCAGAAATTAGAAGACTCACTGAAACTGTTATTCTAAAGCTAAGTAGATTGGCTCCTGCAGACAGTGCTCAGGGGACAGATTTTGTGATCGCTGTGATGCTGAACACTGTGACTCTGATGTGTCAAATGCGATAATGGTTACCCACGGTGGACAGTGTTTGGTTGTGCTCCCCTGTTGGAACAAGCCTGGAAGCAGGAGTGGCATCCACTTCCATAAATAGCTTACCTCCAGAATCCCTATGAACCTGGAGAAAGGATGAAAGGCACCCAAGTGTTGAGGACTTTGGTTCATAGGGTCACTATGAGTCGCCTACAACTCTACAGCACTTAACAACAACATAATAACCACCTTGCTCACTGTCCTACAGTGTTATCAGGCTAAGCAAATCCCTCAAGTTGTTCACCCAGAGCCTAACGTTTCACTTCCAATATAGTGTTGTCATAATGTGACTATTTGAACTAAAGTGAACAAGGAAAATTCCAAGAGTCAAATACGACAAAAAGTGACAACCTTTGCTCTGGATCATTTAGGAAGATCTGTTTGTCCCACATGCTGAAGCTTGAGGTGTCAGGACACTGATCTCTGTCACATATGGAGGGAGAGGTTTTGGGGTTGCCATTATGGTTCAGTGCCTTCTAGAGGACCCAATACAGCAATCAGATAAGCACTGAGAAATGAATGAACAATAGCAGCTCAGTATGCAGCTACTATGTGCCAGCTTCTTAAATTGGCATTGCCAAAGCCAAAACGCCAATGCAGTTGTTGTCACATGGATCCTGACTCATTGGAACCCCATGTGTATTTGAGTGAACTGTGTTCCATAGAGTTTTGATAACTGAAGTGGAACCCCAGGCTTTTCTTCTGAGGCATCTTGGGCTGAGCTGGAACCATCAGACTTTCAGTCAGCAGCTACACCTGTAACTATGTGCGGGGACACCAAGTGCATTACACATAATACCATACTCACTCCTTACAACTTCATGACTGAAGTATTAATATACCCATTTTACAGAGGACGAAGCTGCCAATCCAAAAGATTAGGAAATGCCCAAAGGGAACCAACTAGCCTATGGGATAGCCGTGATTCAAATCCTGCCTGTCTCTAAAGCCTGTGCATTTAGTTAAGTCATGCCACCTCCTAAAGGAGGAAAGGATAAAAAGATAGATAGGGAGACACACACACACAAAAAAAGATAGATGATAGATAGATAGATAGATAGATAGATAGATAGATAGATAGATCAACCAAAAACCAGGCAAGAGAGCATAGAAAACAGCTCTATGAAATGTAAGACCCTCTCTTAGGAAAGCATTGGGTCCCGTGGGAGAGAAAGACCCTTGGTCATGTATGGGTTTTCCAGACTAGCAATCAGGAGAAATTGGCAGAAACCAATGTCTCTCTGCCACTTGATAGTTGGAGATCATTTGGGGGAATGAATTCTCATAACTCCAGTACTCTCAATATTTTGGGCACTGGGAAATAGTCATTTCCTCCTCTTCTACAGGTTGGCCAGCTCAGCTTTGACCTGTACACATCAGAGCACCTTGCCACAAAGGATACCAGGTGGTCCTGGCCCCTTGGTACCTCCATTCCCACCTAAGACATTTCTTCCAGGCCCTGTCAGCTAACACTGTGTCTCTTGAACACTAGTGAGGTAAGGAGACAATTGCCTGGGCTTCTCCCCACCCCCCAGTTCTTATCACAATGTCTTTATAGTGTATGTGACGTGTGCTATTTTGTGCGTAATCAACAGGAGAAACAAAAAGAAAAAGAAAGAAAGTAAAAATTCAAAATAAAGCCATAATCCAATATTTCAAGTCTGTGTGTGCTAATATAAGATGAGGAGTCCTGGAAGCTCCACTGTACAGGGAAGAGGCAGTCTCTATATTCAGGATTCACAGGGAGCAATGACGACATCGTTCATAGCACCTTGTGCTGCTAACCAGTCTCCACGTCTCTAGCTGTTTGAATCCACCAGTGGCTAGAAGGGACAAAGAAGGGAAATCTCTTCTCATTAACATTTATACATCCCAATACCTGACAGATAGTCATTAGGACCTGGAATTAACTCAATGGCAGGGACTTTGTGCTGCCCCACTCTTCAGCACAGCCAGAGTCATCTTTCTTAAAAACAAACAGAACCTTATCACTTTCCAGTTCTGTTGGAAACTCATGTGATTCTCTCCTGCACATAGAATGTTCCTCCAGTGCTTTCTCCAGCCTTGCCTCATATTCCCTCACCCTAGTGTGGGCCAAGTTTCAGAGCTCAGCCCCTCATTCCTGCCTGCCTCAGGGCCAGCTGGTCACTCTATCCAGAGAGTGTACTCTCACACTGCCCACTGATCAACTCCTACATTCCCCTCAAGTCTCCACCGAAACCTCACACCCTTAAGAAGCCATCACTCACTCCTAGGCCAGTTCTCCCCTCCACTTGTTAAAAGTTCTCAAAATACCCCTGCTCCTTCATTGTCAAAATTGTAATTGCTTTAAAGTCGATTTCTCTACCAAAGACTAAACTCCAAGAAGGCAGTGACATCAAAACAATTATGAAATATCATCTCACTCCAGTCAGAATAGCAAAATTTAGAAGAACAGCAAGCAAGAAATGCTGGCGAGGTTGTGGAGAAACTGGAACCCATATTCACTGTTGGTGGGAATGTAAAATGGTGCAGCCACTGTGGAAGGTGGTGTGTTGCTTTCTCAAAAAGTTGCAAATAGAGATACCACTTGACCCAGCAATTCCACTACTGGGAATATACCCCAAGGAGACCATAACTGACACCCAAGCAGATATATGTGCACCTATGTTTATTTCAGCTTTGTTCACAATAGCAAGGAGTTGGAAACAACCTAAGAGCCCATCAACAAATGAATGGATAGAGAAGCTGTGGTATATTCACACAATGGAATACTACACTGCATTGAAAAATAGGGAACTCATACAATATTATTCAAAATGAGTGAGCCTGGAGGACATTAGGCAGAGTGAAGTATCTCAGTCACAAAAGGACAACTACTGCATGATGACACTGTAAACAGGACTGACATCGGGGTTAGGGGGAAGGCTGAGAAAGATGGGTTCAATAATGTATACTGCATTGAAACAGATGAGGGAGAAAACTGTTTAAAAGGGATATGTGAGTAGGTATTTTTGTCATGACAGGAGTACAGAGCAAAGGCTGCATAGTGGAGTGGACCCAGGGGGAGGGTTTGTAAAACAATGAAAGAATTT